>NC_061090.1:30865937-30873437 GCF_015104395.2 Macrobrachium nipponense | reverse complement strand
CACAGAGGCAGCTAACCAGCCACTTACTCCTGAATAGATCTGTCAAAATCATGCACCCACCTTTTAGCAGCTACCCAGTGCTTACCCGAACAATTGACTTCTTGCGATGCGCGTGTGTTTTAGTGCCATGTACCGCGGCATTTTTGCATTGCTAATTCTATGTTAAGAACCACACGATGCCTTTTTTTGCCCTTCCTTTGATTCTACCTCATTTGCATAATTTCTGTTTTATAATCTGAGGACGAGAAGGCATTAAGGGCATCTCCGGAGTTACTTGTCCTGTTGAATTGAAAGTTTTTTTTTTTTTTATCTAAATTCTGGAGAAACTTGTTTTTTTTTTAATCTGAATTCTGGAGAAACTTTCTTTATAAGTTATGGCAATGCTTGGCTTACTCCATATGCATAGTTGTAATAATAATAATAATAATAATAATAATAATAATAATAATAATAATAAATTTTTATTAATATTATCCTTCTTATTATTAGTAGGGAAAAACTCTCTATCTCGAGAGTATATATAATGTTCTAAAGGGTCCACGATGATACAAAGTGTTAAGAGTCCGTGTATAATTTTTAAGACTACAAAAAGCTTTCGAACACAGGGAAGGGTTCGAAAGCTTTTTGTAGAGTCTTTAAAATTATACACGGACTCTTAACACTTTGTATTATCGTGGACCCTTTAGAGGATTATTATTATTATTATTTTATTATTATTATTATTATTATTATTATTATTATTATTATTATTATTATTATTATTATTAAAAGTAAAATTTCCCGTTGATAATCAGCTGATCTCCCCTCTAAAGTAATTCAATATACTCGAGACTTTCCTATATTATTCAACCTCTCCCTCCCCCAGAAAACCTTCAGCTATTTATTCCACTTTTTACTATTCCACTTCGTAAAAATTCTCGAGCCAATGCGAGACCTCGTGTCCAACCTTCTTCCGAGCGAAGAAAAACGCTGTTTACAATTCGCAAAGACGATATCCTTTACAACGACTACGTCCATGTCCTCTGACTTTTAACGATATAGTGGGAGGTAGTTAAGTGCAGAGATAAGTACCGGTAGTGGTCAATGACGATATAGAAGCTTGGAGCTAAGTTGTTTTTATATTTCGGGTGACAGGCTTAATGAGAACCGTGAAGGGTAAAAGTAGTAGTTAGTTTAAATGCAAGAATAGGTTTTGGTTCTGTCTCCGAGTTTGAAATGAGACGATGGTTATGCTTTCAGCCAAAATTTTCTGTTGTTTGTTTGTTTGTATGGTGTTTTTACGTTGCATGAAACCAGTGGTTATTCAGCAACGGTTTGTTTCTGTTTGGGGTGGATGGGCTGTTACGTTGTCTGTGGGAACCCAGTGGTTTTTCAGCAACGGGACCAACGGCTTTACGTGACTTCCGAACCACGTCGAGAGTGAACTTCTATCTCCGGAAATACACATCTCTGACGCCTCAGTGGAATGCCCAAGACTATAAACCGACAACGCCACTGAGGCGCTCATAATTTTCTGTTGGTCTGAAATAACCAGCGTATGTTAGTATATTTCCTGGTCGATTTTTGTGTGCATTTCTTTCTTACTGGTTAACCCTCTTACGCCGATTGGACGTATTAAACGTCGAGTCAAAATGTCTCCCGTATGCCGATTGGACGTATCATACGTCTGCTCAAAAAAGTTTTTTTAAAAATTCGCGGAAAAATACTTATAGGCCTACCAGCCGAAAACTTTTGTATCACGCGCCTTGGGGGATGCTGGGAGTTCACGGATCAAGGCGTTGTTTTGTTTACAATCGCTACGCAGGCGCGCAAGCGCGAATTTCTTTCTTATCGCACTAAAAAGTATCAGTGACACATCTCGGAAATTATTTCGTCACTTTGACATAATTATTGCACCATTTTAAATTATCCTTTACATGAAGTATTATATATGAAAATGTGCGCAATTTCATGCACAATACAACTAAAAAAATAACTCATGATTGTAGCTTTTATCAATTTTTGAAATATTTTCATATAAATAACGATAAGTGCAAAAATTTCAACCTTCGGTCAACTTTGACTCTACAGAAATGGTCGAGAAACGCAATTGTAAGCTAAAATTCTTATATTATAGTAATATTCAATCATTTGCCTTCATTTTGCAACAAATTGGACGTCTCTAGCACAATATTTCGATTTATGGTGAATTTATGAAAAAACTTTTTCCTTACGTTCGTGCGATAACTCTTCCGATAAATTTTTTCGTTGTGCGATTGTCCTAATGTTTGCACCCTTTTAAAAAATTTGCCGTTACATAAAGTTTTATATATGGAAATGTGCGCAAATTCATGCACAATACAACAAATAACAACCCATGGTTGTAGCTTTTATCAGTTTTGAAATATTTTCATATAAATAACGTTAAGTGCAAAAATTTCAACTTTCGGTCAGCTTTGACTCTACCGAAATGGTCGAAAAACGCAATTGTAAGCTAAAACTCTTATATTCTAGTAATATTCAATCATTTACCTTCATTTTGCAACGACTTGGAAGTCTCTAGCACAATATTGTCGATTTATGGTGAATTTATGAAAAAAAAAAAAATTACGTTCGCGCGGTAAACTCTTCCGAAAAAATTCAGAATTTTTTTGTGCAATTGTCGAAATGTTTGCACCATTTAAAATTAGCTGTTACATAAAGTTTTATATATGAAAATGTGCGCAATTTCATGTAGAATACAACTAAAAATGATTGAAGGTTGTAGCTTTTCTCTTTTTTTTTTTTTTTTTTTTTTTTTTCGAAATATTTGCATATAAATCACGATAAATAGAAAAAAAAACCACGTTCGGTCAAATTTGACTCTACCGAAATAGTTGAAAAACGCAATTGTAAGCTAAAACTCTTACGGCCTAGAAATATTCCGTCATTTTTTCTTCATTTTGAAACAAATTTGAAGTCTCTAAAACAATATTGTGATTTATGGTGAATTTTTGAAAAATATATTTACCTTCACTCCGCGCGCCGATTCGCGGCCGCAAGTCTCCGAAATACGTACATGGCATTATCCTAATATTTTCTCCTTTTCATATTAGCCTTTTTATAGAGTTTCATATATCAAAATGTGCGCAAATTCATGAAGAATACAATAAAAAATAATTGAAGGTTGTAGCTTTTTCCATCTTCGAAATATGTGCATATGAAAAAATATATATATTAAAATTTCGACATTCGGTCAAATTTAACTCGTCCGAAATGGTTGAAATCTGCAATTATAATCTAAAACTCTTACAGTATCGTAATATTCAATCATTTGTCTTAATTTTGAAACAAATTGGAAGTCTCTAGAACATTATTTAGAATTACGGTGAATTTTTGAAAAAAATATTTTTTTGCGTCCGCGCGTTACGAATTCGTACATCATTTTGTGATAATATTTTTCCGGTGTTGCTTTTATTGTTTTACAATGTATTATATATCAAAATGATCGCAATGTAGTGTACAATACAACGCAAAAAAAAGTAACTGGTTAGCTTTGACCGTTTTCTGCACAGCGTGATTTGAATACAATTATGTATGAATTTTTTTTTTCGCTACCATATATCGCATTATTTACATATGATAATGATATTATTTTTCATTTCTGATGGTTGCATTCTAAACTTCAGGCAATGACAAAAAAAGGAGCCAAAAATGAACTCTTAATCTTCAAAAGTACGCGCGCTGTAATTTTTTGAAAAAATAATTTTTTCCACTTCCGCGCTCACTCCAAACCAGGCCCGGCATACGGGAGACGTTTTGATGTATTGTTAGGAAAAGAAATCTGTGAAATGAAAGTTGTAAAAATAAAAAGTAATATGGAATTGTGTTAAACAGACGTTCTGAATACAGAAACTAATTTAGCTGGAGAACCGCAGTTCAGTTATCTTGGTTTGCAGAAAACGTGGAAAGACAGAAGGAAATGTAAAGAAAAACAAATGAAAAATGTTAACAGAATTATGAAAGGCAAACCACGAACCGCGCTGAGAGAGAGAGAGAGAGAGAGAAGAGAGAGAGAGAGAGAGAGAGAGAGAAGAATCACCGTTATTTAAACTCTTCCCAGAAAAAACTAAGAAGAAAATGAAGGAATAAGAAAATATCACGCTCACTAAAACTGGAAAACCAAAGATTAAAAGATTTAAAATTATGGAAAAAGCGAAACACAGGAAGTTTTAGTGGTCCGAGTTTCCTGGTGATTAGTGCGCATGCGCGTGCTTCGGTAAATGCGCAGTCAAGCAAAATGTAGTCATGGAATTGAAGAATAATGAGAGAGAGAGAGAGAGAGGCTTTTGTATAATAATCTGCATCGTGCCTTTTTGTACGTTTTCTTCTGTAAGTACTGAATCCCGACTAAGAACTATATATATATATATATATATATATATATATATATATATATATATATATATATAATATAATAAATTGACATTTCTAATTAAGAATCGAGGATATGTATATAAGGTAAGCGTGAGGCTGCCTTCTTACCTTTGCAGATGGTTCTTCAAAATGTAATGTCTACAAAAGTAATTGCATTTAAACATGTAAGGAAATCGAGTGGTTAAGAGGCTTGTGTGTGTGTGTGTGTGTGTGTGTGTGTGTGTGTGTGTGTGTGTATGTGTCTTGATGTAAAAATACATGTGTCACGGGACTATGACAAGCATTTTCTATATAATAGTAGGAGTAGTGGTGATAGTTCAATCAAGTTAACATGTGTCAATCACATAGTCATGGTCCCTTCTCCTCTAAACTTACATTCCTGTCTCTCCCAAATCCAGACATTTGATGCCAGATACAAGACCCACCTTTGGTCAAAGGTTCGTCAAAATACAGCTAACAGAAAAAAATGAATAAATAAAAAACACGTCTAGCAAAACATAACCTCTTTGACTGAGATGGCTGGAAATCGTCCAGAGAGCCCATACCATTCCCAGTTCTGATAAGGGCGCCCCCCCCACCCCTTGCAACAAGAACCAGACTTCCAACCCCCCCCTAGCCCCCAGGCCCCCAAACCCCCGCCCGCCCTTCTCGCTCCTATCCGCATCTGAGTATGGGGACCCATCTAACAAAAGCTAATCAGTTGAAATCCATCAATTTTCGCGGTAGCTATCAGACAGGAACAAGCATACACAAGCGAGTACTATATACATACGATGCGCTCAGCAACGTTTACTGAAGCGATAAAAAAGGACATAGCATACAGAGAAATGTGAATGTAATAAAAAAAAAAAAGGTACGAAACATTGAAAGGACGATGTCAAAGAGAAGAATTATGTGCAGGAGAAAAGAGGCTGTCTCGGAGATGAATAGTCTGGAGTTTGTCTGGTAATTCACAGGCAGGGTTGGGTAACTTATCTTCTTCTACGTCTTCTTCTTCTTTTTCTTCTTCTTCTTCTTCTTCTTCTGCCAGAATGTGCAAAGGACGTAAGGGTCTCTCTCTCTCTCTCTCTCTCTTTTGTGAGAGGGACACGGCCGAGATTGCAAAGCATATTTATCAACTGCGGTGCAATTGCTGTTTAGCATTTTTGGTGGTCAGATGCAGCGGGGATTAGGAGAGAGAGAGGAGAGAGAGAGAGAGAGAGAGAGAGAGAGAGGAGAGAGAGAGAGAGAAGTCAGTGTTTGTATACATGAGTAAAGAGAGAGGTGGGTAAAGTTAAAAAAATGAAATATTATTTTCACAGCTAAAGTACGTATTATGCAATCCGACATTATACAACTAAGCATAAGAACAGATGTAATGGTCAAAAAGCTTAAATATCTGCATTCACATTATTATTTCTATTATTTATTATTATTATTATTATTATTATTATTATTATTATTATTATTATTATTATTATTATTTCTGACCTTTAGACTCAATTCATCCATAAGTAGGAGTTGCCTCAGGAATATATTGTGGTAACGAGAGAGAGAGAGAGAGAGAGAGAGAGAGAGAGAGAGAGAGAGAGAGAGAGAGAGAGAGAGAGAGAGCTTACTTGATTGCAGACAGAGTTGCAATCAAGTTGACTGGCAGAAGAAAGAGAGCCTTCCTTCAAGGAGGTTCGAAGGCTGCAATCTCCTGTGTTTCTTCCTAGAATTTCCCTTCTGGTTACCTTTGAGTGTTATCAACCATCTGAAGAGCTGTTTCTGAAAATCTATTATCTGATTTTTACTTTCCTTTTTTTCTTTTTAAGGCGAGATGGTGTTGATAGAACTGATTTGAATGCCGTTTGTAAAGAAAGACTGAATAAATCGGTTAAAGGTTGAGTGAGTGAATTCGTAGATAAGTTCATGCCATTATTATTATTATTATTATTGTTTATTATTTTATTTTATTACTTATTGTATTAGTACTATGAATTATTATCATTAGTTATTAATTTAGTAGTTATTATTATTAGTTGTTATTAAAGTTATTATTCTTAATTGATTAGTTATTATTATTTATGCTCAAATAAGGGTGGCAAATGTTCAGAGAGAAATGATCTCAATTATTTATAGGCAATGGTTTACTGTATATACACTATAAATACGTGTATATATATATATGTATACATATACTCGTATATTACATTTATAAATATATAATTCATTTCATATATGTTATAACATATCCTCTATATATATTATATTATATATATATATTATATATATTAGATATATATATATAACTATATTATATATATATATTATTATTAATATAATCCTAGGGGGTATATTATAGATATATAATATATATATGATATAGGATTATATATATAGATATATATATATTATACATATATATATATATATATGTTATAAATATATATATATATATATATATAATATATATATATATATATATATATACTATATATATATAATATATATATATAAATATATAAATATATAATATATACTATATATATATATATACACAGTTGCAAATAAATAGGTCAGTTAAAAAACAAATTTAACGAAAGGACAAAGACACTGAGTGACCCTCTCTCTCTCTCTCTCTCTCTGTCCCTGTGTGTGTGGTATAGTCAACACCGAAATTCCTGACGAGACAAAAAGAAGAAAATTTTTTGTCCAGAGGCGCGTTCAGGAGGGTGTAAAGGCTGACGTTTAACCGTCGACAGAACGAGACACCGATGGGGAATTATTCGCAACTTTCCCGTGACGCTCTTTCCTCGATAATTTGTCGAAGTGAGTTTACTTAGACGCTTTTTTTTTACCTTAATTTTTTTTACGTTAATTCAATTTAAGATTACATTTTTGCTGTGGTGTCAATATTGTCTTGATTTACCATCTGGAACCACCCATTGTTTAGATAGCTATTATATATATATATATATATATATATATATATATATATATATATATATATATATATATATATATATATATATATAGATATATAATATATAAATATATATATATCATTATAAAAGGCCATTAAAACACACAGTTTTACAGCCTTAAAATGTGTTTAATGGGTCTTTTATAATTTATGTATTA
>NC_061090.1:30853437-30863437 GCF_015104395.2 Macrobrachium nipponense | reverse complement strand
ATTCACCTACACGAGTTTCCCCTATTAGAATTTAGACCTAACACGTTACGCGTAGACAGTGGCTCCATCTACTCGTCAGACAGAGAAGCGGATATTAGACAATGCATGTTGACGAACCATTCGTCTTATGACTGCAATCCATAATAATCTGTATGCTTTGTCTGTACGGACTTCTTCTTCTCTCCTCTCTCCTTCCTTCCTTCTTCTTCTTCTTCTTCTTCTTCTTCTCCCTTCGTATGACGTAAGGAGAGGATGGTTTGCTTAGCGCTTTCTCTTTACTACGGAAGAGAATTCGTCTGGTCAAAAAATGCACGGGATGACTATTCCACGCGGTGTCATGATTTTATCTTGCCTCGCAAGTCGTGTAGCCGCCTGTAACTTTCCGCTGAGATAGCGGAGTCTTCTTCTGTGATTATTTTATTTTATAGGGAATCTTTAGTGCTTCATTTTAAGCTATTTTTAAAAGCCTGCTTGCTTCCTTTATCTAAATTTGCCTTTGATGATTATTTTCTCAGGCAAATCTTAACAATTGTAGGAACTTCTTTGCATACCAGATATGCGACACATGGAATAAACTGCCACCAGAAGTTGTAAACAGCAACAGCGTGGAAGAGTTTAAAAGAAGGTTAGACAATAATCATTAGGACGCTATGAACGAACAGTAAAACCTGCCCCTAGAGATAAGTGAGCACACGACGTCTCCTCTTAGGATGGACTAAAAAGTTTTTGAGACATCCTAATCCTTGTAACTTGTAACAACCAGATAAGAATCGAGTCCATCTGTCAACTCAGAATTAAGGAGAATCAGCACGAGACGTTTCGCCAGAGTGCAATAAACATCGACTTGGTTAATCCTTAGTCAAGGGAAGAATGGTTACACTCTCTCTCTCTCTCTCTCTCCGTATAGGGCTGCAACTTGATACAACGGCAACTTTAGCAGTCACTAAGCAAACTGATGAGTCCTGGCCATACCTTATCTAGACGCTCGTAAACTACCTTTCACATTTCCCTATAATTATGACCTATTGGCACTTAATCCTAAGGACTGTTACAAGCTTCAAGTCGTTTACCACACCCACAGCTACAAATACCCCCACACTTCCAACATGACTCGATGTCCACATTCCCACACCTACACTGAAACGTAGACTAATTCCCACACATTGATATTCACTTTCCAAGTATTGCTTCTCATAATTTTTCTACGAATTCGTGTCCCACATTTGAATGTGTCCTAATTCCCACAGACGACGCCAATGGTCAGTAATCATTCCCACACCCACAAATGTCATCTACCCACACGTATGCTTGAATGTGTTTTAGTTCCTATTGCTTTTCTCAGATCAGTAATTCGATATACTCTGCCTTCGCATTACTCTCTCTCTCTCTCTCTCTCTCTCTCTCTCTCTCTCTCTCTCTCTCTCTCTCTCTCTAAGGGACTAAGTATATTTATATATACATTTCGTTTGTGTAAGAATGTACGTATTTTTAATATATTTAATTCGTTTATGTATGTATGTACGTATATTTTAAATGGGTCAGTTACGTATGTTGATATGTATTTTTAAGTTCCGTTTGTGTTTTTTTCCAATATTTTTCGTTCTTGTATGTATGTACACACTTCCTTGTATACAACGCATTAATATGTCAGCATTCTATTCTGGATGTAAATACGTCATTTGGTATACGGAACTAACCGTGGATGTATACAATGTTTATATTATTCAACACGATCCACATAGATTCAATCACTGTTTATGTCTCAAATAACCATAATTTTATTCCGTTAAATAAAAGCAACGAATGCCCATACAAATGAGCTCCATGTTACTCTATAGAGTTTTAATCAAACGAGAAAATTCCGTTAAATGAAAGCGAATAAAAACATTGTATTTATACGCATCATGGCTGACATCAAGATCCGTAACTTTGCTCTTTAGCCGGACTAGCCAGAGAGACACCGTTGGTTTTAGTCTCTTTTAGACTCACTGGTGTCTAGCCCAAGGGCTTTGGTCTAGCCCAAAGTTTCGACGGGGGTGACGAGACTGCATTGGAATGGCCAGCATGTCCGGTGAGATCCCTGTCACGATAAACTATCAAAGAGATCGCAGTTGCAGTAGTACTACTGGTTGAAGTATTACCTGCTGCAGTAGTCGCAACAGTGTACTATTGTTGTTGGACAGTTGTATACAAACATGCTGATAGGTAAACTTATAACTCCTCTGATTCACAACCATCCTGGTCTTGATTGTAATGTATAAAAGAATGAAAAAGTTTTGCAAATATGATTTAGATTAAATTGTTAATGCGTCGTGAATCATGAAGGTTCGGTCTAATTTTCGCTTTGCACAGTTATTTTAAGATAAATAGTAGATAGATAGAGATACAAATACTCTGATTATTTGCTGTTATTATCGTTATAGTCTTACAAACAGGAGAGAATTCGCTTAAAGTCCAAAGTTCTTTATTGATTCCTCAACCATTCTCCATCATTACGTCATATTTTCCTTCATATTACTTCACAAACTCTATTGCTTAGTTCCCCCCTCCATAACAATCCTTATCTTAATTCCCTCCGTCAACATAAACCATAACTTATCTCTGTTCGTTTTTCATGTATACTTTATATAACTCCATTTTCTACGGACCTGCTGGGTCAAGGTCATACCCCATATCTTAGCCCTGAGCTAATTAACCAATAAGTCTCGTATTACTTGCAAAGCTTAAGGTCGTGTGACCCCATTTCTATAGTCCTACGTTTTGGCTGAAATCACCCACGAGGAATTATTCGAATACAAGAGGAATGTCCACGAAAAGCAATCGATACCAACTAGCTTGGGAGGTCATCGCTTATGACAAATTCTTTTGGTTGTTGTTGGATGTTATAACATCAGATGTTGTGCTAGTTGTAAAAGGGTGTATAGTTTCATATTTGTTGAATTCGAACACCGCTTTATAAGCGCACTGTATTCACAAACAGCTGTCGTCAGTATCTGAAGCCGAATAGTTTGCATTCCAAATCTGTTGTCGTATATCTTGATTATTCTAAGGATGATTATTTATTCTTGATTATACAGCATAAATTATGCTATCTCCTCCTTGCGTTTATAATGTGTTGTCTGTCATTTTCATCAACTGTCTTGTCACAGAAGACTCGAAGAGCAATTCCTCAGCCTATGGTATGGTAATGCCTCTGTTTAAAATGACAAGACAAAACTTTTTCCATGTTTTTGCTCATAAATGGAAATCTTTCAACTTGATTTATACACTGGGAAGGTCATTTTTAACCACAAGTTCCTCACAGACCTCGGTCTTATCTCTGTGCATGTCACAACACTGTTTCGTAATCTTGAACAGTCTTCATGTTTTGACGTTTAAACCTTTATTCTTGGAGAGGTCAGTTACGCCTGTTCTTAAGATAAAGAATAAGATGAACTTATTCTTTAATTCATGCAGTTATGTAAAATTAGTTATATCTGTGGTAGAGAAAGTTAATTGTACATTTTGAGACTTTATTAACTAAACAGCGATGGTTTCTCTGTTCCAAAACTAGACCTATGTGATTTTTTCAGCAGCTTCAAGCTATATACCCCGTAAGAATAAACTGCACCACTCCCTCACTATTGCCCTCAGGCCACATTGTGACTCACTGCTACTCGTATTAGGCTCCTGCCGTCTGTTTCAAGTTTCTAGGCTTCGATATTTGAATGATTGTCCTCTGATAGTCTAATCCTTTGACCGTTGGGTAACTTGATAGTAATCCACTCTAAAACTCAATCACTTGAATAGTCCACTCTCTCTCTCTGTCTCTACCCTCTCTCTCTCCTTGATAGTCTCCAATGACTGTTCAATCATTCAGTTGGAAAGATTTCTTAGAAAAAGGTAAGAGATCCGAGCCGGCCATCTTTGTAGGTCAGTTTACGGTTGTCTTACAGATTAGAGACGGTCAACGTTCCTCAGTTTGGAGGTCTAGTCTCATTTGCAAATCAGGTTCCATCCACTGCAGGGGAGATAAGTAGATTTTTTTATAGCTGTTCTCCTTTTTTTTTAAACAAATCTCTTTGATAACGTGTGATATCTACTTCTGTTGTTTACTTAGACTTGTGGCTAGAGTGAGCCACAACATTGAGAATGAAAAATAAAATAGCTCTATTTTTTTTAAAGAGTGGTTAATGTAGGTCTAATGTATCTGTTAGTTTCCTTTGTTTAACTTCGTAATTTAACGAGGAAATTTTCTTTTATCAAATATGATATTTCATATTATTGTTCTACGACCTACATGAAGCTATATCCTTTCGTGGTTGGAGTAGTGGGCAATTCCGCGCTGGACGAGTGGTTTTCGCGTTCGGCCGCCAATCTGGTGGTCCGAAGTTTTAATCCCGGCTCGGCCAACGCAGAATCAGAGGAATTTATTTCTGGTGATAGAAATTTATTTCTCTGTATAGTGTGGTTCGGATCCCACAATAAGCTGTAGGTCCCGTTGCTAGGTGACCAATTGGTTCCTAGCCACGTAAAAATATCTAATCCTTCGGGCCAGCCCTAGGAGAGCTGTTAATCAACTCAGTGGTCTGGTAAAACTAAAATATACTTAACTTTTTGTAGTAGGCTATACAGCGGAAATTTTGGAAGAAATAGCTCATATAAAAATCGACATAATTATACACCATTGACGTAAACCAAACATAGATAGGCTAAAGTACATTTATATCAGCCGTGCATTTGATGACTAGGCCAGTCCCTCACGACGCTCCTGATTGGCTGTTGGTAAACCAGTCACAGGGCTGGAAACTTTCATTCTCTCTCGAGAGTTCACATTTTCCAGCTCTCCTGAAAGACGTATCCCTCAGGAGATGGGGAGCATACATCCTGCCTATGTGATCTCTAGAGAGACTGAGTTTCCAGCAGTGTGATGGGCTTATCAACAGCCAATCAGGAGCGTCGTAAGGGACTGGCCTAGACATCAAATGCACGGTTGATGTGAATCTACTATAGTCCCTCTACCGCTCGATGTGTGACCTACATGGCGCCATATCCTACCGTCTTGAAGGGATAGGACGCTTCGAGTGAAGTCCTTAAGCATCCTGCAAAAAACCCTACAAGCTCCCGACGTCATTTGATCGCCCAACAGACAGACGAGGGGTGTCTGTCGAGTGGGCGTGCTAAGGGCGTTGTTGAGGAGATATAATAAGTCACGATGGGCGTTGGTTTACAGGGCGAGAAGAAATATATCCCCGGGGGTCGGGTGGGTTATAATAATGGCGGAACTGACGTTTAGAAAGTAAGAAGTGGTCATATTTATGATTATTAGAGAATTGGACGGTGCCTTCTGTGTGTGTGTGTGTGTGTGTGCGCGCGCGCGCGCGCGAAAAGGTTGATTGGCTAATGCTTATTATTATTATTATTATTATTATTATTATTATTATTATTATTATTACACTATGATTTAGCCAACCACAAAAAATAATGTTTAAATCATAGGTTTCGCTTTTTATAAAGAATGAAACCTTTGTTCCTTTATCGCGTAACAGAGAGAGAGAGAGAGAGAGAGAGAGAGAGAGAGAGAGAGAGAGAGAGAGAGAGAGGTTCTTATTGTAGTGAAAAATATCTAAAATATAACTTTCACCATAATCGAACAGCAAACTCAATTTTTTTACGTAAGAGAGAGAGAGAGAGAGATAGGTTCTTAATGAAGTAAAAAACCATCTAAAATATAGCTTTCACCTTAATCAAACATTAAACCCAATTTTTTAACGAGAGAGAGAGAGAGAGAGAGAGAGAGAGAGAGAGAGAGAGTGTGTGTTCTTATTGAAGTCAAAAACATCTAAAATATAGCTTTCAACTTAAATATTAAACTCAACTTTTTTCGTGAGAGAGAGAGAGAGAGAGAGAGAGAGAGAGAGAGAGAGAGAGAGAGAGAGAGAGATTCTTATTGAAGTAAAAAACATCTAAAATATAGCTTTCAACTTAAACATCAAACTCAACTTTTTTCGAGAGAGAGAGAGAGAGAGGTATTAATGAAGTCATAGGTGACTTTTTTACGCACCTGAGTCAAGACGCTGAATCCTCGAAGGTCATCGGGAACCGACGAAAGTGGACTGACGAACATTCCAAGACAAAAAATGGACCAATTAGAACGAAGCAATTAGAGGGCGTCACTTAATGCCCGTTTCTAATTGGCTAATACGTCATGATGAAGCTTTTTTTTAAGTATCGCCCGGATAGATGGGGGAAAATAGAGTTGATTGCCTTGTTTGGGCTGAGTCATGGTCATGCTTCTCTCTCTCTCTCTCTCTCTCTCTCTCTCATGCAACAAATAAGTTTTCTTATTAAGAGCTCTCTCTCTCTCTCTCTCTCTCTCTCTCTCTCTCTCCCATACAACAAATAAAAGTTTTCTAAAGAAAGTGCGCTCTCTCTCTCTCTCTCTCTCTCTCTCGTGCTCACAAAAATTGCTTTTTTTATTACTAATCTCTCTCTCATGCTGCCAAAAAGTAAAATTTTCTTATTATAAAAATAAAATACGAAACAAGAAAATCAAATCCAAATCCAATTAGCGGATACGTTTACCTCCAAGGAAAACGGGGTTTCCTTCATACCCGCAAGGGAGCGCCGGGTGGCGGGGGGGTTAAATAGATTATCTTCAGGAGCAATTGGACAGTGCGTGATTTCCTCAAGTGTTTACGAGTCATGATGTTCCAATGCTGTTTTCACTCTCTCTCTCTCTCTCTCTCTCTCTCTCGGGTTTCGTGGTGATTATTCGATTATCGATTATATCTCCCTTCTTACTGGTTGTTTATATTAATCAATTTTCATTTACACGAGACGGTATAAAGAATGTTGCAGAGTTGTTGACCTTGAATGGACAAACATATTCACTTTTTTTTTTTTGACCAAAAAGCAACACCAGTAGCCATTTATGTATTTTTATTTCTTAATAATGCATTTCCTTGTTTTATTTGTTTGTCAATTATTTGTTTTTAGTCTCTTTCTGACTTAAAAGGTAAAACTTTAAAAATATGCAAATATTCTGCCTAGCATCATAAGCATTTAGTTCAATACCACATCAACATTCATATTTTATTTTTCTTTATCGTCTAGGAAGCAACAAGAGTAGCCTTTTATTCATCAATTCTTAACAATGCATTTCCTTGTTTTATTTATTTGTCTATTATTTGTTTTTAATCTCTTTCTGACGTCAAAAGTAAAACTTTAGATATATGCAAGTATTCTGTCTGGCATCATAGATATGTGGTTCAATACCACATCAAACCTACTTACATTCGACGCATAAGTTACCACTTACGAAATATGTTACAATTGACAAATTACACTTCCTTCCTATATGAAATTCTCTCCGTGATTTCACTTGATAAGACGGCCAAATCTTGACTCCTGAATGATCTAGGAAATAGGCTAATGCAGTACGAATTAAATACACTAAATGAGCAGTTTAGAAATATGCTATTATTACTTTTCAAAATGCAACGACCTTCATTCAAAATCTCCTATCATTCTTATAATCTATTATTTCACGTAGCTTTCACTTTGCTAATAATGCAAAGACTGTACTTACACTGGGAATTAACTGACAACTTAGGAGCATGTTAGTGCTTATCAGAATTAAGTCAAATTACTTTATACAAGTACGTTTATATTCATTTTTCACCTCCAAGATTTCCTGGCGTGAATTCAGCCATGTTAAATGAACACTATATATTTACAAGTATCCTATTAACATAAAGGGTTATATAGCTGACCTCTCTCTCTCTCTCTCTCTCTCCTTCCCGTCCCGAGGGCTAATTCCCCTGCCCTGCTTTGCCTTTTTAATAATTTGCAGCTTTTCTCGTTGTACTTTCACTCTTGCTCTCGCTTTTGGGTATAATTTGCAGTTTTACGGTATATTCGTCAAGAATGTAGAACACAGGGCACTGAGATTGTCTGACTCATAACCTTTAATTACGCTCGTTACTCATAATTTTGCATATAGTATATATATATATATATATATATATATATATATATATATATATATAACCACAATGCCCTTCTCACTTTTCGAATTCTTCACAATTTTAGGATACCCTTATTACTAAAAAGCATTAGATCCTAATAACACACACACACTCTCTCTCTCTACTCTCTCTCTCTCTCTCTACTCTCTCTCTCTCATATATATATATTTTATATATATATTATATATATCTATATATATATATATATATATATATGTCAGCTATTAATCTTTATCCCGTAAAGAAAATTCTATCTCTCTAAGTCAGACATACCACACTTTCAGTTAGAACGAAAAATAATCCTCACTCTCTCTCTCTTTCATAAGTCAGTCTAACATATCCCATACGAAAATAGAACCTCTCTCTCTCTCTCTCTCTCTCTCTCTCTCTCTCTCTCTCTCTCTCTCTCACACACACGTCAACTCATACTTTTTACAAGCTTTGTTACTTACGAGAGGAACCTTACCCGACTTCCATCGACCCACAGCAAGTGGTCAACTTGACTTTATTCTTCTTCTTTTTTCTTAATCGCTTCCGAATTGAGGTCAAACAAACAGACAGACAGAAAGACTGATGAGCAAAACGATAAAAACCAGATTTGAACTGATGCTGTAACATACAAAGGTTTTTTCTTTGCTTATCTCGCCTGTTTTATTTTTATTTTATTTTTTGCTTACGAATGAGACGTGGGAAATTGTTTTGCGTATAAAGCTCTCTCTCTCTCAAGCCTGTCTAGTGACAAGAGAATCCAAAAGTGAAGAAATCGAGATGTAGAAAAGACCAGTGAATTATCTCTCTCTGTCTCTGTCTCTGTCTCTCTCTACCTATTTATATATCGACATATATATCTTTCTTTGTATATTTGCAGTAATATATATATATATATATATATATATATATATATATATATATATATATATATATATATATATGTATATACATATACACACATTCACATAGAGAGAGAGAGAGAGAGAGAGAGAGAGAGAGAGAGAGAGAGAGAGAGAGAGAAGCATAAGTGCGTATGAAGCTGTATACGCAACATACTCTTTCTAAACCCTTATCACCATCTAACCACCGAGTACCCTGACCACAATAGCAATGGAACCTGTCTCCAACGAGGGCGGTTCCTGTTGGCTGTAACCGTCTCTGACAGGTATAGGTGTGGAGGCCCTTAATCCAGTGGACCGCACATTATGTCTCGTAAATAATATCACGATAGACGTGCAAATCTTTGTTGTCAAGGGATTGATAGGCAGTTTAGTAGGAGGGACAAGAAGGTGTGTGTCATTGTGACAATAGTCTGACAGGGTAAACCGTAGAAAGGAAAGTGGAATAAGGCCTAAACGATGGATATGTTTAATGCGTATAAAAATAAAAGCTACGTATGGTTTATGTTTTTCCAGTTTTAATTTTGTCAGTAGTTTGACAGGTAACCTAGAAAGAAATGATAGGCTAATGATATGTTTATGTGTATAAAGCTAAGTATGGTTTTTGGAAGTGAATTTTTAACTTTTTAAACTTCTGACGCCTGTCAAATGATAAATTAAAATCTTGCGTTTTATAGTTTTCTCCACGAATTATATTAGAAAATTTAAAAGAAAAGTAATCCCTTGCCTTTCTTATTCTGTGCATTATATTGCTGTATTTAAATTTGCTCTGTGGAAATTGCAATTCTGAATATGTTGCAGATACTACAAGTTCTTATCTTAGAATATTATTGTTTATAATAATTCTGGGCTATTATTTATAAAAAAAAATTGAGTACGTATATCCTATGTTAATAGTGACATCTTTTAAACAAATGAAATGATAGCAAGATATTAAATAAATAAATGTACAATTATCGTATACAGATAGATAGATAGATAAATAGATAGATAGATAGATAAAAAATAAACAATAATCCAATAAATCCATAGACAAGTTAAAAATAAAAATTCAAATAAAAAACAAAACAAAAATGTTTTCCTTGGATAACGTGAGGCAGA
>NC_061090.1:30843437-30848437 GCF_015104395.2 Macrobrachium nipponense | reverse complement strand
GTCCTAACTTCCTTGTTTTTTTTTCCTCCACGTCTTCTTCTTAATAGATACAGGCGTAGAGACGCCCTTCCCGTCGGCCTCCTCTGAATGCAGGTGGCAAACATCAGGCCATTTCAACATTTTGCAGTTCGAATCCCATCTTAAAAGTCAGGGCCACCAAAGTGGGCCTATACTATTTATGGGACCGAATATAGACGACTTAACAGCGCCATAAATTAGGCCGTGAAGCAAGGAGAGAGAGAGAGAGAGAGAGAGAGAGAGAGAGAGAGAGAGAGAGAGAGAGAGAGGGGGGGGGGGGGGATTTTCCCTTATGATGGAGAGTCCTGTCAGATTCGTGTTTTTAAGGTTTAGGTCCTGTGACGTTAATATTTGTTGAGAGATGGCATATTTATAGCTTACGTTTTTATTTAGCTTAGCTTAGCCCACTTGTTTGTTGAGCGCACGCGGAACCCTGGCCTAAATACAAACAAACACACAAACAAGTGTATTATACACACACACACACACACATATATATATGTATCTTGACTGGGTACTGTATATGTATGTTTACATATATAAACATCGGCTCATTTTCTTACAAAAACAAAAACAAAAACGAAATTCTTAAGTCTTGATCTATCAAAGATTTACTGACGTTTAATAAACCCGTTTGCTTATTTATTAATTCATTTATATATGTATTATTCATCTCATCTAATTATTAATTTGCTATTTAATTATGTAATTATCAATTTAGCTATTTATATCATTATCGATTTATTCATATGTCTAGTTTAATTAACCCGTTTATTTATTCACTCATTTATATATGTATTATTTATCTAATTATCTATTTATTAATTTTCCTATATAATTGTCTAATTATCAATTTAGCTACTTATCTGATTACTGATTTATTGATATACGCCTCTCTACCTTGCAGCACCACGACCCAGAGGGCATGGAGGGCATCCCCGTCGGAGAAGCGGCGGTGGCCCAGCACAGGTGCCCTCCGCCGGTCACGCCCTTCTTCTCAGAGTTGTGCGCCGCCTCCGCCTGCCTCCACCACCACCACTGCCCGCCCTCCACCTCCTGCTGCTTTAACGGCTGCGTCAACACCTGCCTGTCGCAGGTCGTCTCTCCCCCAGGTGAGTGAGTCGTCGTGGGGGGGGGGGGGGGGGGGGGGGGGTGGGGGGGGGGGGTGGGGGGGGGGGGGGGGGGGGGGGGGGGGGGGGGGGGGGGGGGGGGGGGGGGGGGAGCGGTTCTTGGTCCCAAATCTTAGGCTTTTCTATCTTTTTTTTTTTTTTTTTTTTTTTTTTTTTTTTTTTTTTTGCTGTTTTCCTTCGGAGGGGGAGGGGGCGTTTTAAAAAATTTCTTCTGTTTATTATTTGTTCTGTTTTCCTCGGGTGTGGGGCGGGGTGTGGGGGGGGGGGGGGGGGTGGGGGGGTGGGGGGGGGGGGGGGGGCGGGGGGGGGGACGGTTCTTGGTCCCCAATCTAAGGCGTTCTTATCTTTTTTTTTTCTGTTTTCCTCTTGAAGGGGGTGGGGGGCGTTCTTGGTACCACTCTGAGGCATTTGGGTCGGTTTTTTTTTCTGTTTATTATATCTTGTGTTTTCCTTCTCTATACTTCTTACCTATTTTCACCCTCTCTAATTCCTCCTCCTCTAATTCATCCTGTCTGTTTTTCTCCTCACTATTTCTTCCGTCTATTTTTCTTCTCTCTGTTTTCCTCGTCAGAATTTCCTCCTATCTATTTATTCCTCTCTGATCATTCCTTTCCATTTCCCTCCTCTCTATCCTCCTCCTCCCTATTTCCTCCTACCTATTCTCCTCACTATCCCATCCCGTCTATTTTCCTCCTATCTATTCTCCTCCTCACTATTTCCTCCTATCTATTCTCCTCCTCACTATCCCATCCCGCCTATTTTCCTCCTATCTATTCTCCTCGCTATTTGCTCCTATCTATTTCCCTCCTTTCTATTTCCTCCTATCAATTTCCTAGTCACCAGATCATTCCTTTGAAAAAAAGATAAACATCAGTTGACATCGCCACTCCCACTTCCGCAGGTACTTAAAGGTAAGTCGTAATCTCCCGAATAGATGTGCACTGACTCGTAAATAAAACTGGATGTGGCTTAGCCTGTTACTTTATTGCCTTTAATGGAGATTTTCTGATATGCAAATGTTTTTCTTTAATTGTATGTAGGATTTTTTTCGAGGGGGGCGGGCGTGGTGGTTAATACTGCTACTTGCCTCTGTTGGCAATGTTTGAGTTTTTTTATCTTTGTGTACTATGAGAGATATTTCTGACTGGGTTTGTCATTCACAATTTTTTCAGTTTATAAATATTTATAAATTGAAACTAATTTCCCTAAAAAAATATCAGACCACTATGACAAATTTTACTTTTGTCTCAACATTTTCTACATAAAATTTCATTCCTTATTCAACATCAACGTCAAATATTTATAACCTCATTAAATAGATTTTTACATAAAAAAATTTCCATATATAATTTCATTCGCAATTTCTACACATGCAAACAAACTTTAAACCACTATTAGAAATGTATTTTTGTCTCAACATTTCCTACATAAAATGTCATTCCTTATTCACCATTGGCAAAATTTATATCCATTAAACAGATTTTTCCCTAAACAACAACCCCACTAAACTGATTCTTCGCTAAACAACAACCTCACTAAACAGATTTTTCCCTAAACAACAATCTCATTAAACAGATTTTCCCTAGACAGCAACCTAGCTAAACAGATTTTTCCCTAAACAACAACCCCACTAAACAATTTTTCCCTAAACAACAACCCCACTAAACAGTTTTCCCTAAACAACAACCTCATTAAACAGATTTTCCCTAAACAACAACCCCACTAAACAGAGTTTTCCCTAAACAACAACCTCATTAAACAGATTTTTCCCTAAACACCCCACCCCTAAACAGATTTTCCTAAACAAACAACCCCGTAACTAAACAGATTTTTCCATAAACAGCAACCCCACTGAACAGAGTTTTCCCTAAACAACAATCTCATTAAACAGATTTTTCTCTAAACAACAACCCCACTAAACAGTTTTCCCTAAGCAACAACCTCATTAAACAGATTTTTCCCTAAACAACAACCCCACTAAACAGTTTTCCCTAAACAACAACCTCATTAAACAGATTTTCCCTAAACAACAACCTCATTAAACAGATTTTTCCCTAAACATCAACCCCACTAAAAGAGTTTTTCCATAAACAACAACCTCATTAAACAGACTTTTCCCTAAACAACAACCCCATTAACAGATTTCCCTAAACAACCACCTCATTAAACAGATTTTTCCCTAAACAACAACCTCATTAAAAAAAACTTTCCCTAAACAACCTCATTAAACAGATTTTTCCCAAAACAACAACCCCACTAAACAGTTTTCCCTAAACAACAACCTCATTAAACAGATTTTTCCCTAAACAACAACCCCACTAAACAATTTTTCCCTAAACAACAACCCCACTAAACAGTTTTCCCTGAACAACAACCTCATTAAACAGATTTTTCCCTAAACAACAACCCCACTAAACAGAGTTTTCCCTAAACAAAAACCTCATTAAACAGATTTTTCCCTAAACAACCCCACTAAACAGATTTTCCCTAAACAACAACCCCGCTAAACAGATTTTTCCATAAACAGCAACCCCACTGAACAGAGTTTTCCCTAAACAACAATCTCATTAAACAGATTTTTCTCTAAACAACAACCCCACTAAACAGTTTTCCCTAAGCAACAACCTCATTAAACAGATTTTTCCCTAAACAACAACCCCACTAAACAGTTTTCCCTAAACAACAACCTCATTAAACAGATTTTCCCTAAACAACAACCTCATTAAACAGATTTTTCCCTAAACATCAACCCCACTAAAAGAGTTTTCCATAAACAACAACCTCATTAAACAGACTTTTCCCTAAACAACAACCCCATTAACAGATTTTCCCTAAACAACAACCTCATTAAACAGATTTTTCCCTAAACATCAACCCCACTAAAAAGAGTTTTCCCTAAAC
The DNA here is from genome assembly GCF_015104395.2 of Macrobrachium nipponense. Taxonomy (NCBI): domain Eukaryota; kingdom Metazoa; phylum Arthropoda; class Malacostraca; order Decapoda; family Palaemonidae; genus Macrobrachium; species Macrobrachium nipponense. The sequence continues at coordinate 30,844,388 of NC_061090.1, read as the reverse complement.
AACAACCCCGCTAAACAGATTTTTCCCTAAACAACAACCTCATTAAACAGATTTTTTCCCTAAACAACAACCCCACTAAACAGAGTTTTCCCTAAACATCATCCTCATTAAACAGATTTTCCCTAAACAACAACCCCACTAAACACAGATTTCCCTAAACAACCACCTCATTAAACAGATTTTTCCCTAAACAACAACCTCATTAAAAAAAACTTTCCCTAAACAACCTCATTAAACAGATTTTTCCCAACACAACCCCACTAAACAGTTTTCCCTAAACAACAACCTCATTAAACAGATTTTTCCCTAAACAACAACCTCATTAAAAAGATGTTTCCGTAAACAACCTCATTAAACAGATTTTCCCCTGAACAACAATCTCATTAAACAGATTTTCCCTAAACAACAACCCCACTAAACAGAGTTTTCCCTAAACAACAACCTACTTAAACAGATTTTCCCCTATACAACAACCTCACTAAACAGATTTTTCCCTAAAACAAACAACCCTCATTAAAAAAATTTAAAAGATTTTTCTAAAACAAACCAAACTCCCCCCAAGTAAACAGATTTTTCCTTAAACACAACCTTTTATTAAACAAGATTTTTCCCTAAACAACCTTAATTAAAACAGATTTTTCCCTTACAAACCTTATTAAAAACAGAGTTTTTCCCCTTAAACAAACAAACCTATTAAACGATTTTCCTTAAAAAACAACCTTATTAAACAGATTTTTCCTTAAAAAAACAACAATTATTAAAAAAACATTATTTTTCCTTTTAAAAAACAAAACCTTTATTAAAAACAGATTTTCCTTAAAAAAAAAACAACCTTATTAATCAGATTTTTCCTTAAAAAACAACCTAATTAAACAGATTTTTCCTTAAAAAACAACCTTATTAAACAGATTTTTCCTTAAACAACAACCTAATTAAGATTTTTCCTTAAAA
>NC_061090.1:30823437-30840937 GCF_015104395.2 Macrobrachium nipponense | reverse complement strand
CAAAGGATAGCGTCAGTCGGAAGTGTGTGGCTCTAAATGCCCTTAAGAAATGAAGTGATTAGCCCATGTAGGAGATATCGATAGAGATATTTTTAATAAGGAGTTTTTAAAATAAAGTAAGGATAATGAAATATATTCAAAAAGACAAAAATAACAAGTTATCATGACAAGTATATCGTCATTTTTCGGAATTTGTGCTCATGCCCTTAAGATGAAGCTTATAATAAATTTCCCATTTATATATATATATATATATATATATATATATATATATATATATAATATATATATATTATAATATATTATATGTTGTATATGCATATAGATATATATACACACATATATGTATATATATAATATATATATATATCTATATATTATATATATATATACATATATATATAACAATATATATGTATATACATATACATATGTATATATATATGTATATATATATATATATATATGTATGTATGTATATATATATATATATATATTTATATATATATATATATAGTTCATACATGATAGTAAACAATATGAAGACAACGTTAATAATAAAAATAACAAAACAGCAGAATAAAAGTTTACGACTTCGAAGCTATTAAATAAAAAAACGTTTAATTCTGACAAAGTAAACAACATGAAGGCACTATTGACAATGAAATAACAAAACAATACAACAAAGGGCTAAGAAATCGAAGGCAATGATCCGTGACATTAAAACCCGAATTACCCAATCTCAATTCAAGTACAGCTTCCTGCGTATGCAAATGAGGACTGATTGTATCTGATGGCTCTCTTAAGATGTGGCAACAACAAGATACGACTCTCACGGCTTTTATCTTTTTTATAGACACTCTCATTCGTCTCGATCACGATTTTACTGTTTTTCTATTGCTGTAGTCGTTTGATCGTCACGGTTCCGTGCCCCAAGTAGCTGTCGTTTTCGTGAAGTCAAAATTGTTACAGGGTTTAATTTGACTTCGTCTCGTGAGAGTGTTAAAAGGAGTTACAAGGATTAGGATGTCTCAAAGACTTGTCAGTCCATCCTAAGAGGAGACATCGTGTGCTCACTTATCTGTAGGAGCAGGTTTTACTGTGCATTCACGTTGTCTTAATGATTTTCTCTAGATTTCTTTTAAACTCTTCCATTCTGTTGCTGTTTACAACTTCTGAAAGCAGTTTATTCTACGTGTCACATATCTTGCATGTAAAAAGAGAGAGAGAGAGAGAGAGAGAGAAGAGAGAGAGAGAGAGAGAGAGAGAGAGAATTACGCTCTGATCCGAATAAACTACGGTGTTGTTTATATATTCTGTAAAGTAAGACACTTATTTTATCCAGGTACGAAAGATATGGATCTAAAATGACTGTAGATAATACCTCTCATGTTTTTTCTCACTCTGATAGACATTCCCGGGCATCGTTGTGACCCACTGCGGCTCACACCAGTCCTCTCCTCTCTCTTCTCTCTCTCGCTCCTCTCTCTCTTCTCTCTACTCTCTCTATGATATATATATATATATATAATTATATATATAATATATATATATATATATATAGATATATATTATATATATAGATATATATATATATATATATATCAAAAGACCATAAATCCAGAGAAAAACCAACACATCACTCACTGTCATATTCACACTTTAAATGTTGAGTTGTGGATGAAACCTGATGCGAAAAACTTCCACAATAGTAGCCACTTTATACACTTATGCGCACTGAGCCATTTTTAAAAATATTCCCCTCTCAAATTTAAACTTTTTAAATAATCCTCTCTCAAATATAGACTCTTTCACTAACATATTATCCTCCATTCTCTTCACAAGACCGGGTCATCTCTAAAACATTTTGGCCCATTTTTTTTTTTTTACACACTTACCCTTCCTTACATCTTCTAAGCATCTTCATTATTCTCTCTCTCCACTTCACAATTAATCTCCACACGTGCCACACAATATATTTAAATTCACGTCTCCCATTCAAACAAGATGAAGTATGGCATCATCATGAGTCTCTCAACACTTTATTAACCGACTTAAATGAAGAAGACGACTTTTAAACTCTCAAAGCCGAAAGTCTGGCGGCAGCCGTGTGATTTATCAGTCATAACCGTTTCTTTCTTGCAAGTTGGCAACTCCTCGGTAAATTATGACGTTGTCGTGCGTGTGGTGTCCCCTGTGCCACAGGGGGCTGTTGACGTTAAGCAGCGCCATCTAGTAGCCTGAGTGAACGCCTTTGTAAACACTGCCCTCTGGTGGCTTGAGTGAATTTGTTGGTGAGGGTAGGCTATGATTTTTTTTCTTTCCATTTGTGAGCTAAGATCTGGTTTATGTAAGTGGTTTAGAGATAGAGAATGGTTAAAAAAAGGAGTTAAGTAAATCTTAGTTTAACCAGATCAATAGAAATTGAGAATGGGAAAGTATATCTTACTTTAACCAGACCACTGAGCTGATTAACAGCCCTCCTAGGGCTGGCCCGAAGAATCAGATATTTTTACGTGGCTGGGAACCAATTGGTTACTAGCAACGGGATCTACAGCTTACTGTGGGATCCGAACCACATTATATCGAGAAATGAATTTCTAATCACCAGAAATAAATTCCTCTTGATTCTACGTGGCAGAGCGAGGAAGCGAACTTTGGACTACCGAGTTGGTAGGCGAGCACATTAACCAGTCGTCCAAGAGGAATTGAAAATGGGAAATGATGCTTAACGAAAGATAATGATTGTTAAGTAACGAAGGATATTTGGGGCTAAAATACTTTCAGGATGACTGCCCAGCTTATAATGAAATAAGACAATAATTAAATGTTGTTATACAGCTGATCAGGAAATTATATATAAAATCATTGCTATCTTTCATCTGTGACATTTCAGCAGAAGAATTAAAAAAAAAAAAAAACTTCGTGAACAAATTCTGCATCAGGAAGTAGATCAAATTATTGCTATTTTTTAAAAATCTGCTGCATTTCAGCGCAGAAGAATTTGAAGGAGAAAAATTCTGAACTGAACACTGGGACCTACGAGGTCATTCACTGCTGAAACGGAAACTGGCAGTAAAAGGTTTAAAAGGTGCAAAAGGAGTATTACCACAAAGCAGTTGCACTATGAATCAATTGTTAGGAGAAGGTGGAAAGTAAGATGGAAGAAAGAGAATATGAAAGGAGGTACAGTAAAAGGAACGAAAGGGGTCGCAGCTAGGTGCCTAAGCAAGGCACGCTGCAAAGAACCTAATGTAATGCCTACAGTGCACCACACTAGCCCCTCTTATGTGGGAACAAATTTTGTGACTGGAAAACATAAACGAAAAGCACGGGAACATGTATACAAAATGGGGACCAAAAACTGGAGCGAGGAGGGGAGCCGTTGCAAAGGCATGTTACTATTACTACTACTACTACCTCCCACTATTTCCCTACAGCTTCTAACAGACCCCCGACTGGCTCTACCCTTAATGACATTAGTGATATAGAACACATGCCCTTATTCCCCCTTCTTTGGCAGGAAGTGAGGGCATGAGGAAGGGGGGAGGGGGAAGGGCTCAGCAAGGGAAGGAGGGGAAAAAGAACAATGTTTTCTTTACAATCTCCCCTCCTGCCAGCCATGTTGTTGCTGTTGTTATGACAGAGGTTGTTATCAAGATTGAAAGCCTTGGGAGAAAGGAAAGAGAAACAAGGCTGTTTTTTCAGTGATTATAACAGCTGCTACTTTTGTTGTTATTATTATTATTATTATTATTATTATTATTATTATTATTATTATTATTGTTGTTGTTGTTGTTGTTGTTGTTGTTCCTGTTGTTGTTGGAGAAACAAAACTATAGTTATGTATAGGTGCATACATGATATACTACGTACCAATACAATATTATATTATTATTATTATTATTATTATTATTATTATTATTATTATTATTATTGATGGAAAAAGAAAGCTACAAAATTACTTGTTTACTTGTAGGTATTTACTTTTTTATTATTAAGTTAAGCTGAGTAAAATAATAAGTAAATACAAGTAAATAAGTTATACTAAGTAATTTTGTGGGTTTCTTTTTCCATCTTCTGAAGAAAACTGAAAGAAGTTTTTGTTTGATTATTATTATTATTAATTATTATTATTATTATTATTATTATTATTGGAGAAACAATCCTCACAGTTATGTAAATGTACATATATTTCAGTTTAAAAACAGCAAAGATAGCTTTCGGAATCTGTACGGTTCCCCTTATCAATCTCGTGCTACTACTACTATTATTATTATTATTATTATTATTATTATTATTATTATTATTATTATTATTATTATTCCCTTAAATGAAGGACCTCTTATGAAATGGTTTGCTTAGTTTCAATCATAACAATAATAATACCAACAGCATTGTAATTATTACTCACAAGATGACCCTTACTCATAAGGAACAAGCCTTGTGAAATTCAAACTTCCAAAGAATAAGGTACTATACTTCAAAACAAGCAAACCATTTCATAGGAGAACAGTTATTTAAAGGGAATAATAATAATAATAATAATAATAATAATAATAAAATAATAATAATATAATAACAGAAAATAGAAATAAGAAGGATATGGGATATGCCAGTGGAAATTGTACCCTTAACCATAGGAACACTAAGAGGCACGATCCCAAGATCCTTGTAAAGGAACCTGGAAAAACTAGATGCCGAGGTAGCTCCAAGGCTTATGCAGAAGACTGTGCTCCTAGAAATAGCGCATATAGTGAGAAAAGTGATGGGCGCCTAAGGAGCCCCTCACTATAAGTATCACCCAGTCGAATTGGAGGTCTGTGACAGACAAAAAAAAATAATAAAAAACTAAAATAGTAATAATAATAATAATAATAATAATAATAATAATAATAATAATTAACTACTATTATTATTATTATTATTAAAATATCCTCATAATAGCACGAATCTTCAAATGGAGATACAAATCCACAGTTATGTACATAATTATATCTAAATTTAAAAACTTTAAATTTAAAGTTTTAAATTTAAATATATGTACATTTACATAACTGTGGATTTGTTTCTCCAATATTATTATTATTATTATTATTATTATTATTATTATTATTATTATTATTATTATCAATTCAAAACAAGCAAACCTTTCCTTTTTTTTTTTTTTCATTTAAGGTAATAAAAATGCACTGACGGAACTCAAGAGGAGTCAATGGACCAAGTTCAGCTCCCAAATTCGTATCAGGTGAACAGCGGAGGGTCCGAGTCAATTCCCCCGAGGAGAACCGCAGTGAAAACTGATGAAGGTTCTGGTCGTAAAACTCGCGTTCGACGAGTTTCAGATTTCATGAAGGGAAGCTTTGAAGGTGGTCTGAAAAGGGCTCTGTGGGAGGGATATGACCGGTTTATTTATTCATTTATTTACTTACATATTTTTTTTCGCGCTCGCCTACCAATTCGGTGGTCCGAAGTTCGATTCTCGGCTCTGCCAACGTGTAATCAGAGGAATTTATTTCTGGTGATAAAAATTAATTGCTCGATATAATGGGGTTCGGATTCCACAATAAGCTGTAGGTCCCGTTGCTAGGTAACCAATTGGTTCCTAGCCACCTAAAAATATCTAATCCTTCGGGACAGCCCTAGGAGAGCTGTTAATCAGCTCAGTGGTCTGGTAAAACTAAGATATACTTAACTTTAACTTATATATTTACCTATTTATTTATTTAGCCAACTAGTTAGGTAGCTCAACAACTTGTTCATTATTCCACCTGATATTATTTGCTAGTTTATTTGTGGGATATTACTCGCTTCATTATTTGATTAGCTATTGACTTCTCTATTTATTTATTTAACAAATTCTTTTTTTATTTATTTATTATTTATTCGGTCAGTTAGTTAGAGCAATAACTTTCTCATCAATTAATCTGTTACTTCTATTCATTTATTTGTTTATGTTTTTCATATTTATTGTAACTATCATAATGCATCTAACTCTAAACTATTATGTGCAGAAAACTTTAATATGCGCATCTGCGTGTGTATGCGTAATTGTGCGCGCGCGCATGAGTGCATGTGAGCATGTGCGGGAAAGAAAATGGACCATAATTTTTAAGAAATAAGAGAGAAAAAATGGACAAATTAGACGAATTGAAACGACCATAAAACAAAACAAAATTTTAATGCAAGTCTAAAAGACGAAAACGAAGTAGTTTTTTCAGCTTAATGAAAACAAGCCACGACTAGCAAAGGGTCCCAACGAGGCACGAGAGGGAGGAAGGAATCCCATTAATGCATTTTAAAAGGGTTTCTGAGAAGTTTTTATCGACAACGCACTTACGGCGGATATCGAGTTCCTTAAAAGGAGACCTCTCTCTCTCTCTCTCTCTCTCTCTCTCTCTCTCTCTCTCTCTCATAATCCTAAGAGCTGCAAAGTACCTTAGTGGCTTGCGGTATTTACGGCCGTGTGGAAGGTATGTATAAACACACATGTATGTATCTATATATATATATGTGTATATATATATATATATATATATATTATATATATATATATATACATATATATATATATATATATATATATATACATATATATATATATATATATATATATATATATTATATAGATCTATATATATAGATATATATATCTATATAGATATATATATCTATATATATATATATATCTATATATATATATATATATATATATATATATATATATAGATATATATATATATATAGATCTATATATAGATCTATATATATATATATATATATATATATATATATATATATATATCATATATATATATCATATATATATATCTATATATATATATATATATATATATATATATAGATATATATATAGATATATATATATATATATATATAATATATATATCTATATATATATATCTATATATATATATATCTATATATATATCTATATATATATAATATATATAATATATATATATATATATAGAGAGAGAGAGAGAGAGAGAGAGAGAGAGAGAGAGAGAGAGAGAGAGAGCGTGTATCTGTAAAACTGCCTTCAAATCCAGGTAACTTAAACCTTTAAGGAAACAAACGGGAAAGAAGAAAATACCAGAATTCCAAAGTTCCAGGAGCGAAAAGTGCAGACAGATTTCAATGAAGCCACCTCAGATAAAAAGTTAATCAAGACTAAATTCCCTAAACCCTGTGTAATGAAATTTTAAGCTTCAAATTACACGGCATAATATCATATCCGACAAGTGAATGACCTGGTTGTATATCAGTAACTCTCTCTCTCTCTCTCTCTCTCTCTCTCTCTCTCTCTCTCTCTCTCTCTCTCTCTCTCTCTCTCTTCAACACGAAGTGCTGCGCATTTGCCACCCCTTGGAAGGTTACTAAGCACATATGTTATCGCATTTATTTCCTCACAGTTGAAGAGCACATGTGCAGGCGCTTGCAAGCATGTTTACGTAATCGAATAAGGTGGTCCGAGTGTGTCTAGACTTATGGGTAACTTCACATGTAAGCAATATATTTGTTAATATTTAATTATTACTATATAACAATTTTTTTATTATCCGTTATCATTCGATATCAGATTATTTAGTAGAATTATATAAATAAAAATAGTTACATTTTATCATTAATAATTTACAGTTACTAAACTTCCTCTCTTCATCATAATATATCATTATACATAATTAATGATAATATTTGCAATTGCAAGCACACTTTTAAAATAGAGTCTATACTTACTCCTCGCGAATAATTATACTCTCAATTCATGCTGATTTTTTTTCCCTCTATGAATTCCCAATCATATCCAAGTATTTTACTATCAAGGCTACGTGAAAATATACACTTTCACATAAATAAGCTATAAATTTTCCTTCGCTCTCCATTTATAAATATAGACAATAAAGGTAGAAGAAAATCTCCTCGATAATCCCTTATATATTCTTATTGTAATAATCGTAAACTGTTCATAAATTCAAAGAATGATATTAGGAAATTATTCTCTCTTTTTTTATTTCCTCTCCTTGTATTGACGTCATTTCGCATTCGTAACACTGCATAGCGCATGCGTACGGGAACGTATGCACGTAAACGGAGGCATAAGAGGTTAAAGGCCCTTTTCGCTTAATCGGGGAGGAAGCCTACAAACTACTTGCTGTTGTTGTTGTTGTTGTTCTTGTGGGGGGGGGGGGGGGGGGGGGGGAGGAAAGCCCTATGGAAGAGTCTAAATAGGTCTGAAAAAGGTGTTTCGCGTTGAGTTAAAGATGCAGGAAATTTTACGATATTTATGATTTATTTATTAGAATGAAAATGTCAAAAATAAATTATGTGCATGTTAAACAGTACAGAAAAATTCATTCTAATAAAATACAGGGTAGTTTAATTTTCGTTGGTGAAACAAGGCTCTATTTGACCGTCGATTTTAGCACGTTTTAATTAACGCTAAAAAGTTAGGAATATAATGTTTACAACTCATGCATGAGGGGAAATCTTACGCGCGTCCCAAGTAAGCTGGAGGTCGGGTCACGCCTTGTTTCTTAACATTCAGAATGATATTGAAGAATTACTTTCTCTTACAATTTCCTCTCCCTATATTGATATTATTTCATGCTCGTAACGACGCAAAGCGCAAGCAAGCAGAAGCATAAGAGGTTCTCTTGGGGTCACCGACCCTCAAGCACTGGACACTTCAAGCAGGGCATGAAGGAGAGAATATTCTTTCTTTAGTATTCTTTTATATTACTTTGCGAGTTTGTGCTTGCGTGTTTTGCGGGATGCAGTTGCCAGCCTTCACGCCACATTCTGGCGATCTAAGGTTTCATTGTGACAGTCGAGAGTTAGTCACCTATCCAAGAACTGACCACACCTAACGTTGCTGAATTTTTATTTATAACAATGGAAATGATAAGAAATAAAGGCATAAAAGTAATAGAAATAAAATAATAAAAATAATCATAAAATATAGAAATACAAAATACCGAAAAATAATAGAAATAACAATGAAAATAATCATAAATCAAAAAATAAAAATGCCAAAAACGAGAAAATAATAGAAATGATCAAAATATAAAAATAAAAAATGCCAAAAAACAAGAAAAATAAACTAATGAAAATAATCAAAACATAAAAATAAAAAATGCCAAAAAACAAGAGAAATAAAATAATGAAAATAATCAAAATATAAAAATAAAAAATGCCAAAAAACAAGAGAAATAAAATAATAAAAATAATCAAAATATAAAAATAAAAAATGCCAAAAAAACAAGCGAAATAAAAAAAAATCAAAATGTTAAACTAAAAAATGCCAAAAGACAAGAAAAAAAAAAATCAAAATGTCAAACTAAAAAATGCCAAAAGACAAGAAAAAAAATAATCAAAATGTCAAACTAAAAAATGCCAAAAGATAAGAAAATAAAATAAAAAAAATAATCATAAAATACAAAAATAAAAAATGCCAAAAAAAGAAACAAGAGAAATACAATAATCACAATAACCATAAATGAATACCAAATACAATAACAATAGGAGTATTATCATAAAAATGTATTATCATAAAAATAACACCATATAAACACAACACAAAACAAAATAAAAATAACAACTACATCAACAACACCTAAAAAATCCTCTGCAATCAAGACACCAACAGCCAACGACGACAACAAAAAACAACATAAAGGACAAACGTACGCAAAACAAACAAACAAAGAGAGACAAACCCAGACACCACATTGCTAGGCAACGCGCAGTTGAAGGCAAAAGTGTGTCACAATTTAAGCCATAAAGGGTTAACAGCGGTTGAATCGGTCTTCTTTTCTTCTTGAAGAAAAGGATTGAGTATATAATGACAAGTGGGCCCGAGGGCACTTCTCTTATTTCATAAGGGCTATTTTATAAGTGTCTGTATTGTGTGTATGTAATATATATATATATATATATATATATATATATATATATATATATATATATATATATACACACACCTATAGATGTAGTATATAAACACATATTATGTAAGAGTATATATAATCAAAATGTTTACAGTGCCACTCACCTCTGACGTCGAGAAAGCAGCTTACATTATAAATAAACCCTCTCTCTCTCTCTCTCTCTCTCTCTCTCTCTCTCTCTGTGTTATTTAACAAGCCTAGTCGTCGTGGCATTCCGACCCTTATGGAACGAAAGCATACGGGGCAGAATGGCATGCAATCTTCTCTGCTCCCCCCTTATGCAACATAAATTTTGGGTGGGAAAGGGCAGTGGTTGGGGAGCTTGTTGCCCCAAGCCTGTCTGGGTCAATGACCTCTCTTGTCGTCCTTTGCCCAGCGGCTGGGATAGAAAAGACACAGTCACTAAACCGAATCACACACGAGAAGGTTTTCTGATGTCCGTTTGATGTGGTCATCAAATTCTGTGAAAAAGTTACTCATAATTTTCCGGTTTTGGGGGTAAATTGAAGTCACAAGAGTGATAATAACAGCATTTAAATTGCCATTAATATTGGCTGCTTCTGAAATGACTGGCGACAAATATTGATGACATATTGATGGGAAAAATTAAAGGACAGCCCTTTGTAATTTTTTAAATCCATTGCTATAAAAATAGCGGTCGAAATTAGGTAAAATAAGTGTATTAATATTTCCTGCTTCTGAGATGACCGGCGACAAATATTGATGACGTATTTATGGATAATATGAAAAGACAGCTCTTAGTAATTTTTTGCAATCTATTGATATAAAATTATCGGTCGAATGAGGTAAAATAAGTGTATTAATATTGGCTGCTTCTGAGATGACTGGCGACAAATATTGATGACATATTTATGGAAATTATAAAAGGACAGCCCTTTGTAATTTGTGAAATCCATTGCTATAAAATTAGCGGTCGAATTACGTAAAATAAGTGCAATTAAAAAGAAATTACAATTGGTTAGGCTAAGATGACGCAGTTCTGTGATTCAATTGCAACAGTAGACTAACAATCTGGAAATCCTTAACTACTTTGCCAAATGAAAGATGTACAATTCATTTTTTTTTACTTATTTTTCCACTTCCAAATGTTGTTATACGATAATCTGCCATTGTAACACCTAAGGAAAACTGAGGGAGAAAAGAAACAGTCGCCCAAATGCACAATTCCAGACCAGCTGATCTCCACAGTGGAGGAAAACGAAATGAGGCAGACCCATTTGTTTATAAAGAAAAGTTTTTAATGATTACTTCAAGCACTGAAGTCTTTATCCAATCATCCATCCACATTCGAAAAACCTTCGGCTCTTGGCAGTTGTACCGCCTATTTTTTTTTTACTATCCTTTCATCTTGGCCCCCTCATCCCCGGCCCCGTCCCACCCTCCCCCTTCTCCCCCTCCCCCCCCCACTACACCAGAGAAAAATAATCGTTTCTGCCCTTTATCTGATGGCGCTACGTTTTAAGTTGATTTTTCAAGGGATGGATAAAAAATAGAACACCCTTTTCTGATAAAGTTCTTGCGAGACTTCTTCCTCCTCGATTAATAGTCTCCTCGAGGGGGCAATTTATTCCTCGGAGCCTTGAATGGATCTAGCAGATGGGGGCCTTTGTTTTTATCTTTTTCCTTCTTGAATTCTAAATTATTTCTGTTTCCTGTCACTATTAGGTTACTTTTATGGACCTTAAGGGCTGGTTATTATTCTGTTCTTTCTTCAATTATAAATTGTTTTTGTTTTGTCATTATTAGGTTAATTTTTTGTACCTTAATGGCTGGTTATTTTCAAGCATCCTCTTTCATTTTTATTGGATATAATAATAATAATAATAATATAATAATAATAATAATAATAATAATAAAAATAAAAGTATTAAAACTGTTGGTGATATGTTATGTATTGGAGCAGAGGGTTCTAGCAAGCTTTGGGGAATTCGTCCTACGGGTAACATAAAGAAGAAGAGAGAGAGAGAGAGAGAGAGAGAGCAATAGCAGAATGCAGGCACCTGCGGGAGAGGAAGAATCACTTAAGACGGTCGAAAAATTCAAGATACAAACGAGAGAGAGAGAGAGAGAGAGAGAGAGAGAGAGAGAGAGAGAGAGAGAGAGAGAGAGAGAGAGCAGGTATCTGCACAAGTCAGAGAAAGAGAGATATGACAGAATGCAGGTATCTGCACAAGTCAGAGAGTTACAAAGGAGTTAAAGAATTAATTATGATGTCCCTCAAAGTAGAGAGATATGAGAGAGAGAGCAGAAGGACGAGAGACGGAGAGAGAGAGAGAGAGAGACATGTGTCGCATTAAAACCAATGAGTGGGACCTGTCCTACCGTTCACATATAAGAACTTGTTCCATATGATTAGGGTAGCAGACTCTCTGCGTCGCGTCGTTCCAATAATCAAAACATCTCCAGTGCAACTATGCTGTGTTAATTATTCTCAATTGCATGTTCTCAACTGGACTTTCCTTTCATCTATTTCTTTCATTATTTATATTGCTTCTCTGATTCATTTTTACCTCTGTTGTTTATTTGTTTTTTGTTGAGGCTGTTCACTTATTTGTTTTATAAATATTTTTATGTATATCATGTTTTTATTCTTTTTATTTTAGTATTTCTAGGTTTTGAATTTTTTTATTTCGATATTGGTTACCCTGAATGACAGGATAATATTTACATTCTCTCTCTTCTCTCTCTCTCTCTCTCTCTCTCTCTCTCTTATCGCTCTCTCTCTCTCTATATATATTATATATATATATATCTTAATGACATATATATACATACATATATAGATAATATAAATATATATTATATATATATATATATATAATATATATATATATATATATATATATATATATGAAATTCCTTCACAGAAGAAAATCTACGAAAGCAAAATTCTTTTCCATCATCGACAACCACAGTTCCTACTCTCTCTCTCTCTCTCTCTCTCTCTCTCTCAAGTGCGATTACGCTGTCGACCTCAGGCATTTGTATGCATCATTAGCTCCTTCGCAAATGGATGTAGGACATTTGGCAACAGCGCATGCGCCCCGTCCATTCTCTGCTTTTAAATATTCTATAGGGGCCTTCAGTTGGGTACGGACCGATATATGCGTGGCTTACAAACAATAATAATAATAATAACAATAATAATAATAATATTCTGTTGAATAAAATGGCATAATTCAGCGAATTAATCTTATATACGCTGAATTCTACCATTTTATTCAACAGAATTTGTTTAAAAGAGGGTCTTCTTCCATCATAATAATAATAATAATAATAATAATAATAATAATAATAATAATAATAATAATAATAATATGCTGGAAGAAGACCTTCATTAATACAGGCTTAATTGAAGATAATGGCTATTTCAAAATAAACGTGGCTGAAATAGTCATTATTTTTTCAATAAAACCTGTAATAATAATAATAATAATAATAATAATAATAATAATAATAATAATAATAATAATAATAATAATAATGTAGGTTAAATTTCTATTGAATCTAAAAATATTAACGAATTATTCAAAACGTACTCATTACACAAATTCTTTCTTTGCAACTGAAGTGAATCCGATATGAGAGAGAGAGAGAGAGAGAGAGAGAGAGGAGAGAGAGAGAGAGAGAGAGATCTTGCTAAAGAAATATTTAAAACGTCTCATCACTCAAAACATTTTCTTTGCAACTGAAGTGAATCCGATATGAGAGAGAGAGAGAGAGAGAGAGAGAGAGAGAGACATGCACTTCCAATCTCAACACAAACAGGTTATATGACGAAGCTAACGCCGAGTCCAAGACTATATAATCCAATATCTGATACAGGAAAGTCACAAATTGAAACGCACCCACTCGTAAAAACTCCCAAACAAAACTTGGCCATCTTCCGATAGGATTAAGACAGGTTGTCCTTGGGAATCTCTGTTGGTAAACCTGACGATATATATTCGCTTCTCTAAAAACTTTTGGCTTTCAGGTCTCATTGTGACTCGCTGCCGCTTTCATCGGGCTGTTAAGGCTTGTCACAGAAGTTGTAGTGACATTTGACGTTTTCCAATCTGTCCCATGTAGGAAGGTAGTATCGTCAGGGCACTTCATGTGGTATGTACTGTAGGCATTACTTAAGGCTCTATGCAGCGTCCTTTCTGCCCCTAGCTGCATCCCCTTTCATTCCTTTTACTGTACCTCATTTCATATTCTCTTTCTCCCATCTTACTTTCCTTAACCCTCTCCTATTTAGGACAAAGGACAAGATTTTTCACTATGTCACCAAATAAGAGGGCCAAACTCCCAAAAAGGAAGCCAAGAAGCCCAAAGATATTGCATTTAAAATTACATATTTTTAGAGCTTTTCTCTATTTCATTTATTAACTAGTTTTTAAAGCACTGGGACCCATGAGGTCATTCAGCATTGAAAGGGAAATTGAGAGTAGAAAGGTTTGAAAGGTGTAACAGGAAGAAAACCGCAAAGCAGTTGCACTTTGAAACAATTGTTAAGAGAGGGTGGACAATAAGATGGAAGAGAGAGAATATGAATGGAGGTACAGTAAAAGGAATGAAGGGTCACTGCAAAGAACCTTAAGCAATGCCTACTGTACGCAGCGTGAGGTGCACTGAGGGCACTACCCTCCTACGGGGGATTAGGGTAAGCCATTTAGATCAATTCTGAATGAAAACTGTTAACAATTCAGCTTGAGAGACGTTTTGGGATCTGGCCTTTCTGATAAATAACCAACCAAGTCATTTAGCAGCAAAGACCTTATAATATCATAGCCTGAATTTGAATATCTTCTAGATACCTTACAGTAAGCAGCAATTCCATAGTCCCTAGCCAAACTAACTTGTACTTTACGCTTCAAATTCAATTTAAGAATCATTTGTAAAAATTCACATATCTTAAAAAGTTACAAAGTACATCTTTAAAGATTGGCATACATTTTTAAAAATTATACATATTTTTGAAAATATATATAATTTGTTCAAATTGAATGTCAAAAATTGAAATTTTTTTTAAATATTGACATCTATGTTTTTTTAATTTACATATATTTGTAAAAATTTATATATATTTAAAAAAATTGAATCTGTTTTTAAAAATGTACGTATATTTTTGAAAATTTAAATATATTTTAAAAATTTACATAGTTAATTCTTAAAAATGTAATATAAATATAAAAAAAAATGTATATACTTTTTAAAAAATTTACCACGTTCAAAATAGCAGTACAGGAAAAAAAGATCATGATCTGGCAACTGATAGTACATTAGTCCGTTGAGTTGATGTTCCCCTAAGTTGAGTGTAGGTTATGATAAATAAATAAATAAATAAATAAATAAAAAACGAAATAGAGATCATTTGCTATCGGACGAAAACCGAACTGCCAAAAATAATCGGCTTTGAGGTGAGACCATTCACTATTTTGCTGGCGGTTTCCCATCCCATACGTAAACAATCCTTTTTTGTCTCGTAAACAAAAGAGCGTCCCGGTGGAGGCAGTACAGACAAAAAGGAAAAAAAAACAGTTGCTATGTGGAGAGAGATCTCTACACCCCTTGTTAACCCAAAGCCTTCCTCATTGTTCGTGTGAAGGCCCTTTTATTCATATTTGATGACGATGCAAGTTGCCGAATGCGCTGTTCAGTTTTTTTCGAATCATGGTGCAAAGAATGCTTCAATTTGTATATCAAAATCCCGTTGTGGAAAAGAATATAGAATTCAGGCCAAAGGCCAAGCGCTGGGACCTATAAGGTCATTCAGCGCTGAGAGGGAAATAGAGTGTGTTCAGTCAGATGGAAGAGAATATGAAAGGAGGTACTGTAAAAGGAATGAAAGGGGTTGAAGCTAGGGGTCGGAGGGACGCTGCAAAGTCCCTTAAGTTATGCCCACAGTGCACCACTTGAGGTGGTGCACTAACGGCACTATCCCCCTACGGAGGAAAATCCTGGTGTGTTTTGAAAATATGTTAAAAATGCTTCAAGTCACTACAGTTTCAAGTTTTTCTGTTGTACTGGAATCACCTGAAGAGGAGACCAGATTGTCTAACATAAGACGTATATAAAAACCTATCATAAGACTTCGGAAGTCTAGCATATGACGTAGCAGAAAAGGCCTATGATAAGAATTAGCAAAAAAAGCTACCATAAGACAGGAAAAAAAGCTTATCATAAGACGTGGAAAAAAGCCTAACATAAGACTTAGGAAAAAAACTTAACCATAAGACAGGAAAAGTCTGCCATAGAACCGAGGAAAAAGCCTATCATGCCACTTAGGAAAAAAGCCTATCATAAGACTTAGAAAAAACTGCCATAGGACATAGGGAAAAGTCTAACATAAGGAAAAAGTCTAACATTAGACGTAGGAAAAAAGCCTACCATAATACTTAGGGAAAAAACGTATCATAAGAATTAGGAAAAAGTCTACCATAGGACTTAGCAAAAAACTTAACATAAGACGTAGGAAGGAAAGTCTAACATAAGACTTGAGAAAAAATTCTACTATAAGACGTACGAAAAAAGTCTACCATAATACTTAGGGAAAAAGCCTATCGTAAGATTTAGGAAAAATGTCTTACATAAGACAAGAAAAAAAAGTCTAACATAAGATGTAGGAAGAAAGTCTAACATAAGACTTAGGAAAAAAGCCTAAGACAGGAAAAAAAATTAACCATAATACTAAGGAAACAGCCTACCATAAGATATAAGAAAAAAGTCTAACATAAGACTAAGGAAAAAAAACTACCATAAGACATAGGAAATTAGCCTACCATAAGACAGGAAAAAAAGCCTAACATTAGACCTAAAAGAAAAAACCTACCATAAGACACAGGAAAAAAAAAACTACCATAAAACCTAGCATAAAACGTAGGAAGAAAAGTCTAAGATAAGACGTAGGAAGAGAGAAAATCTGACGTTTATCACGTCTTGCTGTTCAACCCGCTGCCCTAAGCACCTTCCCAGGACTCCTCGATTCATGATGCATTCGTCCTTGTGTGTGTACGAATGTGTTCCTGCGGTCAGCGTGCTTGCGCATGCATAATATCCGCTTAGCGTGTCTGCGCACTGATTGACAAGGCGGGACAAGGTGACTGAAGGATGAGATGAGAGAGAGAGAGAGTCACTCACTCCCGAGCGTGGGATGATTTTTTTTTTTGTTTTTTTTTTTTTTTTTTTTTTTCTTTTTTTTTTTTTTTGCTTTCAAAGGTGGTGATGATGCGTGCGGATGGAGGGTGAATTGAAAGGTAAGTGATGACAGAGGTAAGCAGAGAGACTGGTGATAAATAGTGTGGATGAAGACACTGAAAAGGGGTATATATATATATATATATATATATATATATATATATATATATATATATATATATATGTATTTATACATATATATATATATATATATATATGTATTTATATATATATATATATATATATGTATTTATACATATATATATATATCTATATATATATATATATATATATACACACACACACACATACACATAGATATTTAACGC
>NC_061090.1:30818437-30820937 GCF_015104395.2 Macrobrachium nipponense | reverse complement strand
TAATACCGTAGGAACGGAGACCAGCCTCTTGACTCGAGATGTCTTCTATTTATTTATTTATTTCTTTACAAGAAAGGTTCTTCTCTCTCTCTCTCTCTTATCATCTTCATTTTTTCATCCCTCCTCTTCTCCTTCCCCATCACCTCTCTCTCTCTCTCTCTCTCTCTCTCTCTCTCTCTCTCCTCTCTCTGTATATATATATATATATATATAATAATATGAATTTATATATATATATAATATAATATATAATTAATTTAATTCTCTGTTTTCTTTTGTTTCGTTGTCCATCTTGCCATTCTTCCCCCCTCCCAATTCTCTCTCTCTCGTCTCTCTCTCTATATATATATATATATATATATATATATATATATATATATATATATATCTCTGTTTCTTTTTCTTGTCTACCATCTTCCATTCTCCCTTTATTCTCCTCTCTCTCTCTCTCTCCAATCCATCATCCCCTCCTTGTGGCACCTGGTGACTGCACGGTACTCGACCCAGGAAAAAACACACTATTAATAGCAGCACCAATCAGTAACCCGTGAGCTATGTGCTGTAAATACGTGACGGAGTCGTGTCTTATTTATCTCGAGACGTGGAATTGAATAAAGCTTGTTAAAGCCAGAGTTCCTGACCAATGAGACATAACGGAATATAGAACTTAGGCCAGAAGCCAAGAACTGGGACCTCTGAGGCCATTCAGCGCTGAAAGGGAAATCGACAATAAAAGGTTTGAAATTGGTGAAACAGGAGGTAAACATTTTGCATTTGCACTATGAAACAACTGGGTGGAAAGCAAGGTGGGAGAAAGATAATATGAACGGAGGTATAGTAAAATGGAATGCAAGATGTTGCAGCTAGGCGCCGAAGGGGAGCTGCAAAGACCGATAAATGATGCCTACAGTGCACCACGCGAGGTGAAGTGACGGCACTGCCCTCTACGGGAGAATGTGACATAATAAAAGTCAATATTCTATTAGGTTCGTTTGACATGTCCTGAGAGACATATTAAAACAAGTTATTTGGTTTGGTTTTATATGAAATATGCGTTAATAAATTTGGTTTAATTCGGTTTAATTCTTGCGTTAGTGACCCAAACGCTTTCGATTTGGTTTTGCACGAGATGCGTTTATTTGACTTCCTGGTGCCTTCCCAAAATCATAAACTATTTTTTTTTTCTGAGTTGTCCATAGGATCGTACTCATATACTCATCAGTCATATTTATCATAAATGTTTTAAAGTCAGGTTTCCTAATCAGTACAGTTTCCATGAATTTCCGTCTCTATTCGTTAGCAGCTTTTATTGGTAACATTCTTTTAATATTCTTATTATTTCTGACTTCATTAAACCGTGCGCAACGTAAGTAAAGTTTATTAATCTTAATTATGAATGCTTTGAGATTTTATAAAATCGGGAGATTGGTGAATGATGTGAATTCTCAGTATTAAAAGTCAATTACAGTAATTCGTCATTCTCTCTCTCTCTCTCCTGTATAGCATCTCTTAATGAGAAATATATCTCATATTATAATGATACTTAATCATAATGCCGACGCTATTCAATTTTTCTTTTGACAACGTCAAAAAAACCAATAACATTATATAAACTATGAGAGAGAGAGAGAGAGACTCGATGCATAAATACAGCATACAACATACAGAAATGAGTAAACATGTAAAATATATTAATAAAGAAACAAAATGGAATACAGATTATAAACATTTCAGACCAAAAAATTGAATCGGCCAACCAAACCCCCCCCCCCTTTTTTTAGGCATTTGCATTCCAGTTTTAATTGCATAATTGGAGAGAGAGAGAGAGAGAGAGAGAGAGAGAGAGAGAGAGAGAGAGAGAGATGCGTAACATAGACTGAATTGCATTTTCTTGACCTCCGAAGGTCACAAGGACAGAAAGCTACGTTGCTCAGAGCAGCAACGCCTCGGGAAGGTTACCAAGTGGACACGTGACCACAAAGCCAGGGGTACCTACTGTTTCAGTTTCGTATATAAGTAAAACATAAGTTTTGCTTTTCCTAATAGAGGGTGGCCCTCGAGAAAAGGAGCAACTATGATCACTGCCACATTCACGTTTGAAATTGTCGGATCGTGGATGAACCTCCAGGAATCTACACACTGCGCCCCTCACCTCTTGCCTTGCATAAACTCTCTCTCGCTCCTCAGATGCGTAGGATCCTTCTTACCAATGCCTCTTTCACTTACTTCATCTATCCATTACCTTGTTAGACCTTCCTATCTATCCTGCTTCTAGTCTATATATATATATAATATATATATATATTATATATATATATAATATTATACCTATATAGGTAGAATCTACTGGTCATTTTCACCAGATACATATGTAATTGTAATACCCACAATGCCCCCTTAACTTCTCAAATTCTTTGCTTTTTTTTTGTGGGGGGGGGGGGGGTGGGAATACACTTGTCACTACAAAGCCTTGGGATCCAACTTTCAAAGAAATATGAAG
>NC_061090.1:30790937-30813437 GCF_015104395.2 Macrobrachium nipponense | reverse complement strand
TACATAACGATTTCACAACAAATCTTAACACACAACAACCTTTCTTGCCTATTCAGTCCCGTGTCTCTATCAGTTTCCTCGTTAACCTTTCTGTACTCATCTCCCGCTGTGTATTTCGCGACTTCAAACGAAGTCAATTTGATGTTGACCAAACAACATCTCAGCTGCAGATGCCGACTCTGCGCTGCCTTTGTCCGATGCGATTAAAACCTCAAACAATCAAGCCTACGTTATGAAACATCGCGTGAGTTTGGCCATTGTCATTTTGGGGCACGAAACTGAAACACCCTTCCATGAAAAATGCGGTAAATGTTTTCTCTAGGGCTGGCAAAATCTATACTGATAAATCTTCAAAGGTAAACGTAGTAAAATATGTCTTAGTCTATCATTATAACACAACGTTTACCTCTGACTTACAGTGTATTTGGAAAAGATAAAATAAACTCTCTGGTCAAAAGTCAGGGAGTGTTAAATCACCATAGTTAGAGAGATTAGAGAGAGAGAGAGAGAGAGAGAGAGAGAGAGAGAGAGAGAGAGAGAGAGAGCAGTCACTCTTGCACTCAACGCCCATCTATATTAATGGAAGTTTACAACGAAACCCATGATGATAAAGTTACTTGTAACATAACACTTTTTTTTTCTACAATACGTAAACAATTATCCAGCATTAACTAGCAAAAATGTCTTTTTCAAGATTAGATAAAAGCTACTCACGTGAATATGAGACACGGGCCAGTCCTGCCATCTGTTGGGGAAAAAAAGAGAATAGCATTTATAAAATGTTGTGTCTCACCAGATGTAGGTAGCATTTATTATTATTATTTCAGAATGAGTCTCTCTCTCTCTCGCCATCAATAACTATTCAAACACTATTATTATTATTATTATTATCATCATTATCATAGAAAGAGTCGAAAGCCTCTCTCTCTCTCCATCAATAACTATTCACACTATTATTATTATTATTATTATTATCAACATTATTATCATCATAGAAAGAGTCGAAAGTCTCTCTCTCGCCATCAATAACTATTCAAACACTATATTATTATTATCATCATCATAGTAAGAGTCGAAAGTCTCTCTCTCTCTCTCCATCAATAACTATTCAAACACTATTATTATTATTATTATTAATATTATCATCATCATTATTTTCATCATAGAAAGAGTCGAAAGTCTCTCTCTCTCTCGGCATCAGTAACTATTCAATACTATTATTATTATTATTACCATCATCATAGAAAGAGTCGAAAGTCTCTCTCTCTCCATCAATAACTATTCAAACACTATTATTATTATATTATCATCATCATCATCATCATTATTTTCATCATAGAAAGAGTCGAAAGTCTCTCTCTCTCTTTCTCTCCATCAATAACTATTCAAATACTATTATTATTATTATTACCATCATCATAGAAAGACGAAAGTCTCTCTCTCTCTCTCTCCATCATTAACTATTCAAACACTATTATTATTATTATTATCATCAATCATAGTAAGAGTTCGAAGTCTCTCTCTCTCTCTCCTCTCCTCAATTACCTATTCAAGGACACTCTTATTTTTCTTATTAATATTATCATCATCATTAATTTTTCATCATAGAAACTAGTCGAAAGTCTCTCTCTCTCTCGGCATCGTAACTATTTCGCAATACTATTTATTATTATATTACCATCATCAAGAAAGAGTCGAAAGTCTCTCTCTCTCCATCAATCACTATCAAACACTATTATTTTTATTATTATCACTCATCATCAAGTCATTATTTTCTCATAAAAGTCGAAACGTCGCGTCTCTCTCTTTCTCTCATCAAGTACTCTATTCAAATACTATTTATTATTATCATTATTATCATCATAGAAAGAGTCGTAAGTCTCTCTCTCGCAATCAATAACTATTCAACACTATTAATTTTGTTATTTTAATATTCAACGACCATCATTATTTATTTATCATTCAATTTAGACAGAGTCGAAAGTCTCTCTCTCTCTCACTCTCCATCAATAACTATTCAACACTATATTTCAAGCCCACTCAGTTCATAATTAATCTGCCATCTCTCTTATCTTAATTTCCCCAGCCATTATTTTTGTTCAAGTATTAATCTTCATGACCTTTGAAGATAATCTTGATTTATCATCGTTTTTAATTTGATGTGATACACATGTGGTAAACATTTTCTTTCGTTTGGTGAAAATGTAATGCATGTACATATATACATACATGTTGAATACATTAAATGTTTTAAATGAACACTATATACTTGTGTGCGTGTGTGTCTGTATGTATAACTGAATCACGAACGTTTGGAGCGTGATAAATGCATAAATAATGGTATAAGCCACGAAGGAAAGATAAACAACAGGGTAGCTGCAAGATCTTTCGACTCAACGTCCTTTACTTAGCAGACAAACTGACATACATGAGAGAGAGAGAGAGAGAGAGAGAGAGAGAGAGAGAGAGAGAGAGAGAGAGAGATAATACCATCCGATCTAGCTGCCCTGAACAGATATCCGCCAATCTCGTATTGGAGCGGAGGTCGCTACCCACTCAAAAGAAGGCTTTTTCCGAGTCAATTAGCGCAAGACGGGTCATAGGATAAAATACATTTTAGGGCAGCGATATGTCACGCGCCTCAGAGGCCGATATATATGGGAGGAACAGCTGCCAACGGGAGATTTAACCCCCACTTACTCTTCTTCTTCTTGGCGAGAGACCAGGGTACGGAAATATGACAGTCGTGTTGCAAAAAATGTAAATTATAAATATGTTTACTTATATATATATATATATATATATATATATATATATATATATATATATAAATATATATATGTATATATAGTATGTATGTATGTATGTATGCATGTATTCATACACACATGCACATATATATACACATACATAAATATATTATTATATAAATATATATATATATATATATATATATATATATATATATATATATATATATATATATATATAATATATATATATATATATATATATATATATATATATATATATATATATATATATACCTCCACCTTTGGTCTTCCAATAAGTAAAGATAACCAACGCTGAATTTCATCATCATCATCATTTTTATTATTATTATTATTATTATTATTATTATTGATTATTATTATTATTATCATCATCATTATTATTATTATTATTGAACCAAGGAACCCCTGTAACGAGGCTATAATATCCAGAATCAAAGTTCCACAATAGTGTTAAAACTATTTATGTACAGGATTAAAAATGATAAACCTGTTCAATAAATATTTTAAACACTTCTATGGCTTTTAAGTCTCATTATTATTATTATTATTATTATCATTATTAAAGTTAAGCACCATTATAATTCTATCATTATCTACCGGCAAATGTACCCAGGGTATTTGGTAATGACACTGGCATCATCTGTCAAGTAATTCATCATACATGACAGTCGAGATATCTATAATTGATTATTCATTTCCGTTCACATCATTCCTAATCTTATTCATCTCCTTCATTTGAACATTGAATGATTCAGACAATTTCGATTACTCTCTTCGAAAGATGAAACACAATAGGGGCCGGTTGTGGAAAACGAAAGGTCATAAGTACCACCTATGTTAAAGAGATAGCCTTTTCAATAAGAGGGAAAAACACTGACATCCTAGTCTATAACACCAACATAAATAAATTAAACTTTTAAAAAGTTGAAAAATTAAAAGAAAAATAAAAAAACAAAAATAATACAAATATGAAAAACAATAACACCCTCCTTTGTTTTATCTTTGTATCCATTTCTATTTAGTATTTTTATATATAGTTATTTCATTTATTTCATCTAAATTTACCCACAACCATATATTTAGCTTACATTTTATTTACTTTTTTTATTCTCAAATTGATTGTTTATCAATGTGGCTTGCTTACTGTACTTTATCATCATCAGATTCCAGAAGATTTTGATCACCACTCCTATGTCTTTGCCATCAAATTTATCAACAATAAACTCTTCAATTTTAATAACGTTATCATCAACACTTTCCCTTGAAGATCAACTTTAACATCACTGCAACGTTCAATACAAAGTTTATCTTCAATGTCATGTCTCAATATCATCTTTATCACCAATCTAATCTTTAACATCATTAGCTTTATCACCACCATGATCTTCAATGTCATTAACTCCATCACCATCGCACTCATCCTTGTCCAAAATGCAAATGAGTAGCTGTGATCATCACTGGTATGTCTCAGTATCAACTTTATCACCACTATAATCTTCAATGCCACGAACTTCATCACCACTACAATGTCTTTTAACTTTAATAACAATCTGATCTCCTATGTCAATAACTTTATCACCATCATAATTTTCAATGGCAATAACTTTACCATCATCACACTCATCCTTGTCCCAAATGCAAATGAGTAGCTGTGATCATCACTGGTATGTCTCGGTATCAAATTTATCACCACTATAAACCATGATATTAACTTTATCACCAATACAGTCTATAACTTTATTAACAATCTAATCTTCAATGTCAATAACTTTATCACCATCGCACTCACTCTTCCCAAAATTAATCAGTTCTTATCTACATCGCAATCATCTCTTAACCCCAAAAATACCCGAGCGAGGTCTACCTTTAATTAACTCCTATTGTCGAGGTACGAGGACCCAGGTTTGGCTTATTAAGACCCCAATTCAGAGCGACGAAGGTCCGACAATCCAGCAGGAGGTACCTTTCGGTACCTTTTGACCCTCTTGATTGAAACGCCGTGACGAATACAATTCCAGCTTTATGAGGTGGACTCTCTGTGAGGTGCCATGGTCCAGGTGTTTTTCAGCTGGACAGCCTTTGTTATATATCTATTTATTTAGAGTCCAGTGTTTATTCGTTGGATTAAAAAACATATATATATGTAAAAATATATTTATATATATGTAATATATATTTACATACCCTTAAATCCACGGTAGAAAGATAAGAGAAACAGGGATTTGGAACGAGTACTTTCGTAGTATATTTTCTACTTTTGCACATTCATACTTGGTCCAAGTCCCTGTTTCACTTACTCTCTCTACCGTGGATTTAAGGATATTCGCAAGTACGTGTTCCTTCGGGCTACATTGGATATATATATATATATATATATATAATATATATATATATATATATATATATATATATATATATATATATAATTTTACATATTTAGCGGCCTTGAGAGAGGCTATATACGTAAACGGAAATAATTGAAGGAAGACAAGTTGAAATTAATTGAACTTACCGTAAAACTGATTATTAATGAATATTTCTTTAGAGGAAAAGGTCACCAGAAAACTCAGCTCGTTACTTTACAGCTATTTATTTACAAAAGAGGCCCTTGCTGGCCTGGAGAAAAGTGAATGCTATTGGCCCCCACGTTGGGGCTTATAATCTCTCACAAGTGGGTAGCTGGCTAAAGTGTGACTAATTCAAGCTGGTTTCATAAAACTTGGGTAATGCACACTTGCGGGCAGAAAGTCGGCACGTGACTCATGGAATCTGGAAAAGAATCCAGATTAAACAAGATAAAAGGAAAAAATTACTTCTTGTTTGATTAATTAATTCTCTAACACTGGGGAGAAAGAACTTAATGTTTCACTGAGGTATGCAATGACTTTATTGGTCGGGGACGATCACACAAGGGGAAGCATGCGGCCATGAGGCAGTGAGAGGAAACAAAAGGATTTCTTTCTTTTGGGGCTGGAAATCGAATTGGGAAAACGAGGATCACATAGATAATAGGTGATAAGGGACTGGCAATATGCTGTTTCACAAGACATACCTGGATGTCGAGTTCAGTGGCTCTTTGTAGAAAAGCATGGCCCCCCTTTGTCTGAGGCCTGGGTCATCGGCGCGCCACTCACACCCTGGATAGGCCTAACAGGAAGGCAGGTAGTTGGACATCTGTCCGAGATCACGTCTCGCAGCCGACTGAGGCAGAACGCAGGTCGTTTGCTTGGGTGTTGGGATTCAGCTTAACCCCCCCACGAGCAAGGCAAATCCTGGAAAACAAGCATACAGCCAGCAGAGGGGTCACAGGAAAGAGAGCTTAAGATATAGGTCTAAGAAGTACCAATCTGCCTACATCCTTCCCTTTTGAGATACGTCCCTAAAGCTGACAAAAGACACTTTTCCCCCCAACCGGGGAACCCCCTATCTCTGGCTGGCGGGTTTTGGTTCCCGCGTTTCCTAAAAATCAGCTGATATTCTAAAGAAATGGCTGCCGTTTTCCAAATCAAATTAATTAATTGATATCTGGGTAGACGAACGATCTATAAACGTCACAGCTCCCCCTGTTAAGAAGGCATTCACTCCCTTTCGGGCGTGAAGGTCTTGGCTTAAATAAATTGATCGTCTCGACTACCCAGTCCTCCTACTCCAACTTGAAGTTTTTAGAGCAGCGATATGGCTGACTACAATGGCCTACCTAACTTATAGGCAAAGATGCTAAGTGTACTAACTTAATGTAGTGATGTAATCTAGCCTAAGTAATAACTACGGGTTGTCTGTGACGACAGTCTACTCTACCCCTAGATAAGGTTACTTGAAAATCCTACTTGCTACTAACCTAATGCCCTGGTACTAAATCATTAGCCTAACCTACTCAATACAGTTAAAGGGAGACGCAATCATTCCAGAGTGTGGTACGCACAGCAGTAATGTGTCGCCGGAATTGTTAAAATACATGAGGTGAGGTAATGAAGCCATGAGGATGATGAGTGGTTAGTGCATTACCAGGATGGAAATGTAACGAGGTAATTTATATTTTAAGTAAGGGTTAGTATCACCCATGGCTAGGGGTTAGAGGGTTAGTTCTACTGGCAGAGATCAGGCTGGCTACCTTCTCTGGGTAGGTGCCAGGATCACTCTGCAAACGAATGTGACACTGTACCTCTGGCACAGGTGTCAAGGAGAGCATGTGGCTCTTTTGTTAGTATGTTAGTTACGTCCCTTCTTCTTCTTCTTCTTCTTATTCCTCCAGGACCTGGCTATACCAGTCCTAGGAGTAGACAGAGGCACCGACTTTGGGGTAAGGCCAGAAACCCGTATGAGCAGGAGCAGAGGCAGTGGTAGCCTGAGGGATTTCAGGAGAACACCCTACTTCGGTATCGGCAGCAACCGTCGTAGAGGTGGAACCTACTGCAGGGGAGGCCCTCACTTCGGCTGCTGCGACAACCGTCGTAAGGGGAAAACTCCAGGCTGACTCCTGGTCGGGCAGTTCCTGGCTTTCCAGAGGAGGTATGAAGGTTAGGTCTGCCGGAGGTTCATCCTCGGGCGTCAGTGGTGAGGGTGAAGAAGACTCATGGACTTTGGATTGGCCATGGGCTGCGGTAAGCTCCATGCCTGTTGGAGGATCTCCTGTAGGAGGATCCTTGGTTAGGTTAGGCGCCGGCACTAGCTCGGGGCCAGGCGCGGAAGTCAAGTTCTGTGGTGGCTCTACGTCCAGGCTGGACGGAGCTTGGCACTGCTCAGTGCTGCCAAGTGGCACTGGCAGAGTGTGGAGGTCGACTGGACCTGTGACGGGTACCGGAGGTGCAATACCTCTCAGCGTGCCCTTGGAAATGGGAGACAGAGGCTCCTGTCTCTTGTTGAAGGCTAGGCCTTGTGGAACATGGACAGTGTCCGCTGCTGGTAGTCGGCTAGGGCACCTAGGCCAATTCGTAGAGTGCCCTATTACGTTGCAGGTCTTGCAACGGAACTGTGAATGATCAATCTCCCTCCTTGGTAGCGGGGGAGACTGTTGGTGCATACTTCCTGGAGGAAGTAGAATTTCGATAACACCTTGCTTTGGAGTGATTTGTTGAGGGGTTAGGACCCCTAGGCTTTTTGAAATGCGAGGGAGACTTCATGTCTTGCCCTAGGAGGAGGTCGTAACCTCCTGGAATGTAGCTTGCAACTGCAAGGGTACAGATTCTGGAAAAATGAGGTCTGGTGACCCTCAATTGGACGGTCGGAAGGATCAGCTTGATATGGTTGATACCTTCAATGGTTATTAAGTGACGTCTATCGACGTTTGCCCCTCGGGGGATTCGGTCTTCCCGTATTAGGGAGATTTGAGCGCCAAAGTCGTCGTAGGCTCTGACGTGGCTTGGCGGATAATGGCTTTGGAGGGGTGCGACGGTTATAGGGCCCTTAGCTGTGGGTCCTAGAGAAGAAGGATTAGTAACGGCCATTGCGATGGCAGGAATATTGTGGTTCGCGCACCCTCCGTAGTTGGCAGACATGTGACCCTTGCGGCCACAGTCTCGGCAGAACGTGTTCCAGAACCTCTTCCGTGGCACTGGACGGTAAGGCCGAGATGGCCCCACAGGTTGCGAGTCTGTGGAGTCACCAAGGCTGGCAGTGTGCTCTGGCACAGGTGAAGAGTCCTCTCTGGCAGTGATTTGAGGTAGGGAGGTTAAGGAAACCTCCGTTGAATCATCCTCGGAAGCAAGTCCGGGGTTAACTGGTGGGCTTACCTCTTCCAAAGTGGATGAGGTAGGCGGTAAAATGGTAAGAGGCTGAGATGATGCGGAAGAAACGTCTGGCTCTGACACTGGGTCAGGGCCAGGTTCACAAATAAAAGGGATGTCTGGGACATTGGAGGCACTAGCCTCTGAATCTAAAATTGATGTTTGATTATGAGGCATGCTGCAGGGATCCGGTGCATCTGGTAGTGGGAGCTGCGTCCAGGGGAGATACGGCTTAAGTAGATCTCGGCCCAATATCACCTGATAAACATCATGAAATTGGTCAACTACGCCCAGGCGGCACAATGTGGTTTCCTTGGTCACCTGGTCCAGAAAGGGCATTTTTACATTCAGAAGGACCGAAGGAACAGAATAGAGGTTACCGTCAATCCATTCGAACTGAATTTCTTCGTCCGTCTGGATTTTGGCACCCCTAGGCAATGCCTTTCTGGAAATAAGGGAGACCTGGGCTTCGGTGTCGGCCATGACTTGCACCCACTGATAGGCCGTAGGAGACTGTTCATCAGGCAGGGCTACATGGTAGCCTTGGAGAAGTTCACCCTGGAAGCTCTCCTCCCAAGGTAGAGACCGACTTGGGCACTGGTCGGAATCCACAGCATGCCCACGCACACAACAAGGTGCAGAACCTCCGCAAGCACCTCTTACCGGGAGTCCAGCTCACGGTCTGGGGCTTAGAAACTAGCAGAGAGATTGTGTCATCTAGGAGAGCTAGCTCATGCTTTCTCTCTTCTTCTCTTTCCTTTCTCTCTGCTTCTCTGGCTTTCCTCTCTGCTTCTCTTTCTTTTCTCTCTGCTTCTCTGGCTTTCCTCTCTGCTTCTCTTTCTTCCTTTTCCTGCTGGCGCGCAGCAGCCTGCTGCGCCTTTATCCACTGGTCAAGTGCTGGTCCAGTGTAACCAGCCTCCTTGCCCAGAGTTATGAGGGCTCCGAGCTTCTCTAGCTCTCTGGCAAAGAAGTTGCGGGAAGAAGGGGAAGACATTTCCCTTAGGCTGCAGTAGAGGCTCGGAGGAAAATGAAAATAATGGCCAGGAAAGGGTACTGAATGGAATGGGAGTGCCTACTGTGGAAAGTAGCACTCACTTGGAAATGGGTTCTGCGATAATGGTAATGAAAAGTCTGAAAAGACTGGGTGCTCGGTGGCACTTTGTGAATGGCACCTTCTGATGAGGTGAAAAAATCTAATGAAGTGTGCGGCGCACGTCACACTTACGGGCGTTCCCAACTTGGGAGACGTTGGAATGGGCTACCTGTACGTCTGTACAGGTGCGATGGCACTTCAGGAGGCGTTCCTTTTGGACAGCACTAGTAGTGCTGGTATTGCGGCACTTCGGGAGGCGTTCCCTTGATTGGTCCGAAGGATCACTGATCCTCGTACACGGACATTAATGAATTGGGCGTTCCGTAAGGACGGACACGCAGGTTTAATGGCTACCTGTACGGCCTGTACAGGTGCAATGGCACTTATGGAGGCGTTCCTTGGAGCACTGGTATCGTGCTGGTGTGTCCCGGACACTACATGCAGTATACTTAAATATACTGAAGTGAAATGGCACTGCTCATGGCAGAGTGTAATGGTGGAGGAGAGAAAGTAAAAGGTGGGAGTACTTCAGCAGCCAGTCGATGGACAGTGTCAAGAATTAGTGGCACTGTGAAATGGTAAGACCTGACGTGCACTGGTGGTGGCCAGTCCTAAACTGGTAACGACTTCCCTGTCTGGAAGTAATGAATTTGCGTGGCACACTGTGCGAATTGTGCTTGCGGTATACGCAAGTCTTTTGTGATAAAGAAAATGAAAAGACCACCCGGGCAACGACAGATAATGGAAATTTTAGAAATGCTCAGTCCCTCGCTGAAGTACTCGATAAATTAAATAAATAAATGCTTGCAAACTGCAATGGACACAGGCGCGTACGTATCACGCTCAGTGTAAATGAAAGACACAAGAGACTAAAATAAGGTTAATTATGCATGCTATAATTAATGGTAAGATGTAGTACTCTTCGTGAATACTGGGTTCTGGTTTTCTGTCTCTCTCTCTCTCTCTCTCTCTCGGAGAGGGTGAAAAATGATATATGAATGAACTCCCTTATATTGAATTGAACTACTAATGTTAGTTTAATATGACGCAACTTGCGTTAAATGATTTACTTACGTTAACGTGAAATGAAAGAATTGCTTTGGATAACGTTTTATGAAAATGATAACGCGCTCGTGTTGAACGATTTTTACGCTAATAGTAGCGGCTTGCGCTTATGAAATGATTTGCGTTTCGATATGAATTTTACAAAGACGCGTTTTACGTTAACAATTCTTGTGATTTATTCTACTTGAAGATTTACGTTAACTTTATGTAAGATTACTAGGTCCCTGTGAACAGTGAAATGACGGTAAGGATTTTAAAATGAAAATGTTAGCAAACACTTGTGAATGAGGTTACGTTAAGTACGAAGTGAAATGAAACTTTCGCTCAGCGGGCGAGTGAGCGATGCGAGGTGAAACACGTGAGCGAGCTGGGTAGTGCGGATAGCACACAGCGTGTCGTTCAAAACAGCTGATTCTCTGTAAATGCGAAGGCAATTTACAACACAAAATTCTACTTTCTTATTCAAGGCGGATTACGTTAATTTCTCTGGCAGGACGATAGGTACTAGTACCGAGATTGATATTATTTACGTTAAAACTTCGAGACTTACGTTACTTTGCTTAAATTGTTTAGGTAATGCTTAAAGAGATAACAAACATGGCTGCCGCTGTGAGCGAAAACGAAGGCTGGTTGAGACCGCGCAGGCGCGAGAGTGCGCGAAGCTGAATTAAGCTGAGAGGTAAGCGGTTACCAACACTTGGAATGAAAACTAAGTTAGAATGAATTCCCCTAACTTATCACAGACAAAAGAATTGTACACTTCTTTTGCCGTAACTATTAGTAA
This sequence comes from Macrobrachium nipponense, assembly GCF_015104395.2. Lineage (NCBI taxonomy): Eukaryota > Metazoa > Arthropoda > Malacostraca > Decapoda > Palaemonidae > Macrobrachium > Macrobrachium nipponense. The sequence continues at coordinate 30,801,977 of NC_061090.1, read as the reverse complement.
AACACTCCTAACTAGCTAGGCTTTCTAATACAGCAATAAAACCCTGGCAAAAGCACTCCTAGTTTGATCTGGTCCTTTCTGGCATCTATCTGCACACGTGTTAGTGTGTCGTCCTACGACAACAATGCGATTTACAAAATAACAGAACTCGCTCGGCGCTCTGGCCGTTACAATAATAAGATTTCTACCTTCACATTTGTTTAAAACACTTCTACAATAAAAATACTTAAACGTACCTTAAGCTAACATTGGTTATAGAATAATCATATTAATGAATGGAATACCTTACCGTGAGTCAGTGTCTTTTCTCCCGTGCAAGTGTGCTTAGTTTTGTGCTTTGAAAAACATTTACAGTTTACGTTTTACATCGGATAACGCGATTTACAAGCTTTTTTAAGCAAGCCCAGATTCGATGCTGGCAAGATTCGCCAATTTTACGTATTTAGCGGCCTTGAGAGAGGCTATATATGTAAATGGAAATAATTGAAGGAAGACAAGTTGAAATTAATTGAACTTACCGTAAAACTGATTATTAATGAATATTTCTTTAGAGGAAAAGGTCGCCAGAAAACTCAGCTCGTTACTTTACAGCTATTTATTTACAAAAGAGGCCCTTGCTGGCCTGGAGAAAAGTGAATGCTATTGGCCCCCACGTTGGGGCTTATAATCTCTCACAAGTGGGTAGCTGGCTAAAGTGTGACTAATTCAAGCTGGTTTCATAAAACTTGGGTAATGCACACTTGCGGGCAGAGAGACGGCACGTGACTCATGGAATCTGGAAAAGAATCCCAGATTAAACAAGATAAAAGGAAAAAATGACTTCTTGTTTTGATTAATTAATTCTCTAACACTGGGGAGAAAGAACTTTTAATGTTTCACTGAGGTATGCAATGACTTCATTGGTCGGGGACGATCACACAAGGGGAAGCATGCGGCCATGAGGCAGTGAGAGGGAACAAAAGGATTTCTTTCTTTTGGGGCTGGAAATTGAATTGGGAAAACGAGGATCACATAGATAATAGGTGATAAGGGACTGGCAATATGCTGTTTCACAAGACGTACCTGGATGTCGTGTTCAGTGGCTCTTTGTAGAAAAGCATGGCCCCCCTTTGTCTGAGGCCTGGGTCATCGGCGCGCCACTCACACCCTGGATAGGCCTAACAGGAAGGCAGGTAGTTGGACATCTGTCCGAGATCACGTCTCGCAGCCGACTGAGGCAGAACGCAGGTCGTTTGCTTGGGTGTTGGGATTCAGCTTAACCCCCCACGAGCAAGGCAAATCCTGGAAAACAAGCATACAGCCAGCAGAGGGGTCACAGGAAAGAGCGCTTAAGATCATAAGGTCTAAGAAGTACCAATCTGCCTACATCCTTCCCTTTTGAGATACGTCCCTAAAGCTGACAAAAGACACTTTTCCCCCCAACCGGGGAACCCCCTATCTCTGGCTGGCGGGTTTTGGTTCCCGCGTTTCCTAAAAATCAGCTGATATTCTAAAGAAATGGCTGCCGTTTTCCAAATCAAATTAATTAATTGATATCTGGGTAGACGAACGATCTATAAACGTCACAATATATATATATATATATATATATATATATATATATATATATTATATATTGTGACGAAGTGGCGTAGAGTATCTGGGTCCTGGATACCATTAATACTTGGGGGGGAGTGGGCAAGAGTATCTGGGTACTGGATACCATTAATACCTTGGTGCATGAAATAGTCAAAGATCTGTGTCTGGACACCATTAATATTTGCTAACCCAAATTGCCAAGTATCTGGTTACTACACTTACCATTTGTACTTGCTAATACAAGAGACCCTTTTATTCCTGGGTCCGGGACCCCCTTTGTACTTAGGGCACAGTTCATTCAAGTACCTGGTTGTTACTTACCTCACTACAGACAGACACCTGACCCTTCATCACAAATACTAAACGACTGAAACTCTAAAGGTAAAAGTGATCCCTTTTTCTAACTGAACAGTCAAGAAAACAATCAGTCTAAGTTCATTAAAATATGTGTGAGGTAATCTTAATTAAAGGGCATCACTCGTGCAAATTCAAATTTAAGTATTTCCCTGATTCTGTTTTATTTGTGGGAAACGTCACAATTATCACTCTATATTTCTACCTAAACAAAATAAAATATAGCTGGTGGTTCAATGAAATGCTCATATAAATTTTAAATACAAAAGTTTATTTCTAAATTCAAAATTTATAAGTGAAATTCACAATCTCAGGGAAATTGTTATTACTTGAAAACAAAAGTTTAATTAATTCTTGAATTAATTATTAAGCAAAATTAAATCAAAGTTTATCAAGAAAATTAATTAAATTAAATCATAAAGCAATAATTAAACTTGAAATTCAATTTAATTAAATGCAAGTTAATTCACAAGTGTAAGATTCAAAATTTACACAATAGAATATTATTCAAACTAATTAAACAAAATAAAGACAATGCAGAAAAACATAATGCATAATATGAAAACAATTAAAGCATTGACAGTACAAACATTATGCATATAAAAATGGAATATATCAAAAGAACAAAGCAAAAGATAAATGTTTAGAAATGATAAAACTCCGAAGTGCACTTCAAAACATTTGTAAAAATACCTTATACACGGCTGCAGCGTCAATCAAAAGGCCTGTTACAATTTTACACTTTTTCACTATTTTCTTGGCGCCTTCACAAAAACCAATAGATATAACACTATGTTCAGATTCCACAAACAACACATATATTACTAAGAATTATATAAAAATGAGTGACCAGCTCGTTACGTTAAGTTACTGAAACAGCCTCGCGAGCGAGCGAGAGAGAGAGAGATTTTTAGAGAGAGAGAGAGAGAGAGAGTATAACGCACGCCGCTATGTCTCAAAGCGAATGAAAGGTTCTCTCGCCCCATAAACGATTAGTCTATAGTTGAAGGCGAAAACATATTACGTCATCTCTATAGGAATAGCTATGAATAAGGCTCCCTTGTTCCATTACAGGACCTACCGCATACAACAACACTACGCCCATGTTTACATCGATAAAGGAAAATGCTTGGCTAAGACATTCTCAAAGTAGGAATATGACTCTCTTAAAAGGCTTATGAGCTTTCACTCTCTGTGTGTCTTACGTACTTCAAAATGAAAAATGGATCACTTAAGGCATGTTATCTTTAAATTTGGGAAATCTGAACACAGAAACAAACATTTTGTACCATGATACACAAGTTCTGATGTGAATTAATCATATTACCACAATTATAATTGCATTCCAAACTTACATTATAAGATTCCACCCCCCAGCAGATTAGTTATTCCGGGGTTGAATTCAACGATTCACAACGGGATAAATAATCGGCAACTACATTGTTCTTACCAGATATGTGCTCAACCTTTATATTATACTGTTGCAAGCACAAAGACCACCTGGTCAGTCTTTGATTATGGTTTTTCATCTGTTGTATGAATGACAGTGGATTGTGATCAGACAACACTAAAACCTCTTCATTCCTAGGTCTGTTCACATACACTTCAAACTTTTTCAATGCTGTGATTAAGGCTAGAGTTTCCTTTTCAATAGTTGCATAGTTTTTCTGATGCCTTTTCAGTTTCGAAGACAGGAAACACACAGGGTGTAGGAGGTTATTTTCATCTTCTTGAAGTAGAACAGCTCCAATTCCACAATCAGAGGCATCAACTTGTATCACAAATTTCTTATTAAAGTCTGGAGCTTGAAGCACGGGTCTTGAAGTTAAAATGGTTTTTACCTTCTCAAAGGATTCTTGACATTCTGGAGTCCAAACAAACTTAGCTTTGGGACTAGTTAAGTCTGTCAAGGGAGCTACTACGGCTGTGAAATTTGGACAGAAACGACGATAGAATCCAGCCATGCCCAAAAATCTTTGAAGTTGCTTCCTAGTAGTAGGGGGGGTAGCCTTATGGATACCTTCCACATTAGCATTCACCGGAGCGAGAAGGCCTTTTCCAACTTCAAACCCAAGGTACTGAACAGTCGCCTTCCCAAACTCACTCTTCTCTAGGTTGACTGTTAGTCCTGCCTCTTGTAGTTTCTTGAAAACTTTCTTCAGGATCTGCAGATGTTCTTCCACATTGTAGAGTAAATGACTATGTCATCAAGGTATACACCTACTCCTTCTATAGATCCTAGCAGTTGATCCATCACTCGTTGAAATGTGGCTGGTGCATTCATCAGACCAAATGGCAATACAGTATACTGATACAATCCAAAAGGAGTAATAAAAGCTGACAGCAACTTCGCATTTTCATCTAAGGGTATCTGATAATATCCCTTCAATAAGTCTATCTTGGAAACAAACTTGGCTTGCCCAATATTATCAAGTAACTGATCTATAAGAGGCAAGGGATAATTGTCAGCCAAACTAATGGAATTCAGTTTCCTATAATCAGTACACATCCTAAAGGAGCCATCAGGTTTCTTCACTAACACACATGGAGAACTGAAGTGACTTGAACTGGGTTCTGCTAATCCATGTTGCAGCAAATAATGAACTTCTTTCTTCAGAACATCTCGATGATAAGGTGATAAGCGATAAGCTCTTTGCTTGAATGATTTTCCATCTTCTTTGATCTTGATTTCATGTTTTGTCAGATTAGTACGTCTGGGTACATCTGCAAAAATCTCTGTGAAGCTTCTAATCACTTCACTCAATTCCTCACCTTGTTCAACATTAAGATGTTTCAGTTATTCCTCCAAAATTTTCAAAAATTGAAGAATTATTCATCTTGCTTTCAGCTCCCAATTCATCGTCTTCGTAGATGAACGTTGTCTGTATTATTGACACAGTTTCAGTTCTAGTGTCTGAGAAGTAAGGTTTCAAAAGGTTCACATGAATCTTCCTCTGTCGTTTACTTCTTTCTGGTGTTTCAATCACATAAGTTCTATCACTTAACTTCTCAATTATCCTGTAGGGACCTTGAAATTTATTGGTAAGGGGAAATCTCTTGACTGGCAGAAACACTAACACTTGTTGACCAACACTAAAACTTCTTAGCTTAGTCTTTCTGTCATAGTTCCTTTTCATTTTCTCTTGACTAATTTTCAAATTTTCTAAAGAGAATTTTCTAATCTCTTCCAACCTTTTCCTTACGTTCTTCACATACTCTTCTTGGATTTCCTCTTTATTTTCTTCCCAATTTTCTGCAAGAATCTTCAAAGGTCCTCTCACTTCTCTTCCAAAAATCATCTCATTAGGTGAACATCCCATGCTTTCTTGATAAGCATTCCTAACTTCAAATAACATTAAGGGTAAACCAACATCCCATTCTCTTCCTGACTCAGAACAATACTTTGTCAGCATACTTTTCAATGTCTGGTGGAACCTTTCCAAGGCACCTTGAGTTTCTGGATGAAAGCAGTTGATAACTGTTGTTTTACCCCCCCCAATAAGTTCATCACATCCTGGAATAACTTGGAAGTAAAGTTCATTCCTCTATCACTTAGTACAATTTCTGGTATACCAAACTTGGAGAAAAACTCCAATAGTTTCTCAGCAACTATCTTGGCAGACATGTTTCTGACAGGGATCGCTTCAGGATATCTGGTAACAGGACACATTAATGTCAACAGATATTCATTTCCTTTCTTCGTCTTCGGAAGCGGTCCAACCATATCTATAATCACCTTGTTAAAGGGTTCTCCTCTAACTTCTATAGGTTGTAAGGGGGCTTTCTGAATGGTTTCATTAGGTTTTCCAGCTATCTGGCAGGTATGACACTCTCGACAGAACCTGCTAACATCTTTATGAAGTCCAGGCCAGAAAAAATATCTCATGATCTTCTCCACAGTCTTCCTGATTCCCATATGTCCAGATTCATGAGCTACTGCTACTACTTGCTTTCTCAATGGACATGGAATCAAAATCTGATGATATTCGCCCCATTCAGCATTTCCGGGTATATCTGAAGGATTATACTTCCTCATCAGCAAACCTTCCTTCAGATAATAACAGGTAGGAGTTTGTTGCATCTCTTCCTGATCAACAACTCTGAAGAACAAATCAGCTAACGATGCATCCCTCTTCTGCAAGTCCATTAGCTTCTCTCTTGTTACCTGTCCAACTTCAATAGTTGAACTATCAATATCTGCTACCTCAGCTACTGCAGTTTCCCGACTATCTTCAGGAACACCTTGACTACTCGGAGTCTCTTCAGGAACAACAGATTCTTCATTTTCTTGGGAAATCTCTTCTCGGTCAGCTCCACGGGAGGCATCACTCCCCTGGAACAATTGTTCTAAGTTCAAAGATCCTTCACTTGATCCATCTTGGGCGTGCAAATCCTCAGTTTCTTCACCAACAGTCGTAATTCTCCTCATACTTCTGGTAGTTTACACAACTAGGGAACAGGTGGGGGTTATTCTTCCCAACTCTACCGTAGGACTAATCCTCAACGGTTTGTCTGTCACTACAGGACAAGGAACAAATGGAACACCACCAACTTCATTTCCCAACAGAACATGTACACCTTCCACAGCCAGTGAGTCCTTTACAGCAAAATCAACACTCCCTGTCACCAATTCACAGGACAGGTGTAAGCAGCATATAGGAGTTACTTCCTCTCCTCCTATACCCTTCAAAATAACTGAATCTCCAGTGAGATTCTTCTCCATCATTGGGTGAGCACCACGTAACACCACACTATGGTTGCTCCCTGTATCACGTAAAATCTTGACTGGTACCTGTACTCTCTTCCTGAGTTGCCAGTGTACCCTCATAGATATATGGCTTAAAAGCTTGTTTCCAAAAAAAATTGCTCAGCCACTCACTGCTTGAAGTTACATTTCCACTGGTTGCTAAACACTCAGCTTGTTTAGTTTCAGTCTTTCCTGTAGTCGGATTCCTCCCCACATTCTTCTTAACAGTCTGTTTGACCTGGTCACCTCTTAATATTTGACCAACAAGCTTAGACTGCTGATAATTCCAATAACACTCTTGACTGAAGTGTCCTGCTCTTCCACACTTGAAGCAGACAACATTAGCTTTTGCAACTGTCTTGCAAAATTAGATGAGGATTTCACATTAGCTTGCTGAGAAGTATTATTACTTGTAGGTTTCCCACTAATAATATTGTTCCTGAAACCTGGATGAGACTTAAAACCTGGGCGTGGTTGATTCTGGTACTTGACCATTCTAATTACGCCTGCTACTAATTATATTGTAGTCCTCACTCAGTGTAGCAGCTTTGTCAAGTTTTTTTAATAACCTCTCTCTCTCTCTCTCAAATAGGCTCTTATATGCTCAGGAATACCTTTAAAATATTGCTCTAAAACAACTAACTCTTCTAACTCTTCAAAATTTGTAACTTTAGCTGCCTCCAACCATCTTTTAAAACACCTTCTCACGTTTATAAGCATAATCCAAGAAAGTTACTTTTTCATCCTTTCTTAAGTTTCTGAATCTTTCATTGTAGTACTCTGGGGTCAACTGGTATACTTGTAGCACATTATGTTTGAGCACCTTATAATCTTTACACTGATCAGCTGTTAAGGCTAGATAAGCACTTCTCCCTTTACCAATCAAGACACTTTGTAGCAAACTGACATTTATCTTCTGGCCATCCCATACCTGAAGCCACTTTCTCAAAGTGATCAAAGAACTCATCTGGAGCCTCTTCAGTAAACTTAGGGATCAACTTCTGCACTCTTACTACATCAAATGCAAGGTCTTGATTACCATGGTTAGGGTTAGACGGTGTTGCAGGTAATGTGGATCTAGCTCTTATCAATTCCATCTCCCTTTCATGTCTTGCAATATCTCTTTCCTCTTTTATCCTTTGCCTTTCATCTTCTGCAGCTTTTTTCTTCTTCCCTTTTTCTCTTCTTTCTTGTTTTTCCCGGTCTATTCTCTCTCTTTCAGCCTGCATTTTCAGCTTAATCAAACTTTCTTCTGCTTCTATGCATCTGAGTTCCAATTCTGCATCACTTTTCTCTTTCTTTTCTACTTGCTTATTTATAAGATCAGCCTGTGCTACATTCAACAACTCTTGAGCCAATTCTAACTCATCATCATCAGTTATTCTACCAGAGTCTATCAATGCTTGCATGGCAATGCATTTGATTTGTGCTTTTATCATGCTACTAAACACATGACAACCACATGCTTCTGCTAGAGCACTCCACTGTGCCTTAGTCAGAGTAGTTTCGACAACACTTGGATGGAAGGGGCTGCTAAAAATTCTGAGTATCGAATGGAGCCATTTTTTCAAATCAAATACAATTCTTACAATAAAAATGCAAAAAACAAATATATGGTCACTCTAACAAAATATATTCCTAACACCACCAGTATAAGCTAGAGTGATAATGTGATTTGTTTTCCTCCCTGGTTTCTGGGGATCATTGATACTTGGTACATAAAGTGCCAAATATCCCGGGTCTAGGCACCATCAATACTTGTGACAAAGTGGCGTAGAGTATTTGGGTCTGGATACCATTAATACTTGGGGGGGAGTGGGCAAGAGTATCTGGGTCTGGATACCATTAATACTTGGTGCATGAAATAGTCAAAAGATCTGTGTCTGGACACCATTAATATTTGCTAAACCCAAATTGCCAAGTATCTGGTTATTACACTTACCATTTGTACTTGCTAATACAAGAGACCCTTTTATTCCTAGGTCCGGGATACCCTTTGTACTTAGGGCACAGTTCATTCAAGTACCTGGTTGTTACTTACCTCACTACAGACAGACACCTGACCCTTCATCACAAATACTAAACGACTGAATACTCTAAAGGTAAGAGTGATCCCTTTTTCTAACTGAACAGTCAAGAAAACAATCAGTCTAAGTTCATTAAAATATGTGTGAGGTAATCTTAATTAAAGGGCATCACTCATGCAAATTCAAATTTAAGTATTCCCTGATTCTGTTTTATTTGTGGGAAACGTCACAATAATCACTCTATATTTCTACCTAAACAAAATAAAATATAGCTGGTGGTTCAATGAAATGCTCATATAAATTTTAAATACAAAAGTTTATTTCTAAATTCAAAATTTATAAGTGAAATTTACAATCTCAGGGAAATTGTTATTACTTGAAAACAAAAGTTTAATTAATTCTTGAATTAATTATTAAGCAAAATTAAATCAAAGTTTATCAAGAAAATTAACTAAATTAAATCATAAAGCAATAATTAAACTTGAAATTCAATTTAATTAAATGCAAGTTAATTCACAAGTGTAAGATTCAAAATTTACACAATAGAATATTATTCAAACTAATTAAACAAAATAAAGACAATGCAGAAAAACATAATGCATAATATGAAAACAATTAAAGCATTGACAGTACAAACATTAAGCATATAAAAATGGAATATATCAAAAGAACAAAGCAAAAGATAAATGTTTAGAAATGATAAAACTCCGAAGTGCACTTCAAAACATTTGTAAAAATACCTTATACACGGCTGCAGCGTCAATCAAAAGGCCTGTTACAATTTTACACTTTTTCACTATTTTCTTGGTGCCTTCACAAAAACCAAGATATAACACTATGTTCAGATTCCACAAACAACACATATATTACTAAGAATTATATAAAAATGAGTGACCAGGTCGTTACGTTAAGTTACTGAAACAGCCTCGCGAGCGAGCGAGAGAGAGAGAGATTTTTAGAGAGAGAGAGAGAGAGAGAGAGTATAACGCACGCCGCTATGTCTCAAAGCGAATGAAAGGTTCTCTCGCCCCATAAACGATTAGTCTATAGTTGAAGGCGAAAACATATTACGTCATCTCTATAGGAATAGCTATGAATAAGGCTCCCTTGTTCCATTACAGGACCTACCGCGATAAAAACAAAAAAAAAAAAAAAAAAAAAAAAAACTACGCCCATGTTTACATCGATAAAGGAAAATGCTTGGCTAAGACATTCTCAAAGTGGGAATATGACTCTCTTAAAAGGCTTATGAGCTTTCACTCTCTGTGTGTCTTACGTACTTCAAAATGAAAAATGGATCACTTAAGGCATGTTATCTTTAAATTTGGGAAATCTGAACACAGAAACAAACATTTCATACCATGATACACAAGTTCTGATGTGAATTAATCATATTACCACAATTATAATTGCATTCCAAACTTACATTATAAGAATTATATGTATATATATATATATATATATATATATATATATATATATATATATATATATATATTTCATATACGGAACATTCGTATGTTCCTGGTAATTATGATTTCATTTGTACCCTCGGTATGGTAATAGATCTCTCTCTCTCTCTCTCTCTCTCTCTCTCTCTCTCTCTCTCTCTCTCTCGTGATACCTATTTAACAATATTGAAAGTTGTTCAAGTCTTATTTTGAAAAATGTAGGTCTAAAAACACCCATAAAAATATAATCACGGAAAAATTCAAACCATTTATCAAGACGGTACTGAAGGCAACAAATAATCAGAAAAGCAAAGAAGATATAACACAACTTCGTTTGTCGACTTGCTCTCACAAAGAACGCTCCCCCACCCCCCCACAACCATTCGATATTCAACGCTATATCGCTGCGTCTCGTTTTGAATGAACGTGAAAGGTAAACAGGATCTTAAACACAACAGAGATACTCTGATAAGATACTTCCTAACACCCTGTTCACTCATTCATTCATGACTGACTCTCTCTCTCTCTCTCTCTCTCTCTCTCTCTCTCTCTCCTTTCAATGAGCGAGTCTTCTCTTGTTTTCCCAAGACGTTTAAACAAAGAAAAATCGTCCGCCACAACAATCGTTGTTTTTCATACGGGCTATGAAGCTTATCAAACTGAGAAACAACACTGAAGACCATCTGAGAAACAGGACTACGATTGAGGAGCGTGAGGTACAACGTTAGGTTTTGAGAAACAGCACTAAGGGTCGACGAACGTCTGAGAACATCAGTGGGATTTGAAGACCATCCGGAAAAACAACACCAGGAGTGAAGACCATCTCAGAAACGCGCTAGGACTGAAGGACATCAGAGAAACAACAACGGAACTGAAGAACATC
>NC_061090.1:30683437-30783437 GCF_015104395.2 Macrobrachium nipponense | reverse complement strand
AACCACGTAGCAAGCGAATGCCCGGCACTTGCACAGAACCAGTACAAAAAGAGGCATGATTCAGTGGCAAAAACCCTCCACTGGAGCCTGGGCAAGAAACATCAGCTACCTTGCAGTAATAAGTGGTACGAGCACCAACCTGACGGAGTGATAGAAAACGATCAGGCAAAGATCCTCTGGGACTATGGTATCAGAACGGATAGGGTGATACGTGCAAACAGACCAGACGTGACGTTGATTGACAAAGTCAAGAAGAAAGTATCACTCATTGATGTCACAATACCATGGGACACCAGAGTTGAAGAGAAAGAGAGGGAAAAAATGGACAAGTATCAAGATCTGAAAATAGAAATTAGAAGGATATGGGATATGCCAGGGGAAATCGTACCCATAATCATAGGAGCACTAGGCACGATCCCAAGATCCTTGAAAAGGAATCTAGAAAAACTAGAGGCTGAAGCAGCTCCAGGACTCATGCAGAAGAGTGTGATCCTAGAAACGGCACACATAGTAAGAAAAGTGATGGACTCCTAAGGAGCAGGATGCAACCCGGAACCCCACACTATAAATAACCACCCAGTCAAATTGGAGGACTGTGATAGAGCAAAAAAAAAAAAAAAAATAAATAAATAAAATAATAAATAATAATATAATAATAATAATAGATAAGACGGGATACAAATACCTGGGAATAATGGAAGGAGGGGAAATAAAACACCAAGAGATGAAGAAACGATCAGGAAAGAATATATGCAGAGACTCTAGGCGATACTCAAGTCAAAACTCAACGCCGGAAATACGATAAAGCCATAACTACATGGACAGTGCCAGTAATCAGATACAACGCAGGAATAGTGAAATGGACGAAGGCAGAACTCCGCAGCATAGACCAGAAAACTAGGAAACATATGACAATACAAAACACTACACCCAAGAGCAAATACGGACAGACTATAATTACACGAAAGGAAGGAGGGAGAGGACTACTAAGTATAGAGGACTGCGTCAACATCGAGAAGAAAACACTGGGCAATATCTGAAAACCAGTGAAGACGAGTGGCTCAAGAGTGCATGGGAAGAAGGACTAATAAAAGTAGACGAAGACCCAGAAATATACAGAGACAGGAGAATGACAAACAGAACAGAGGACTGGCACAACAAACCAATGCACGAACAATACATGAGACAGACTAAATAACTAGCCAGCGATGACACATGGCAATGGTTACAGAGGGGAGAGCTCAAGAAGGAAACTGAAGGAATGATAACAGCGGCACAAGATCAGGCCCTAAGAACCAGCTATATTCAAAGAACGATAGATGGAAATAACATCTCTCCCATGTGTAGGAAGTGCAATTAGAAAAATGAAACCATAAACCACATAGTAAGGGAAAGTCCGGTACTTGCACAGAACCAGTACAAAAAGAGGCATGATTCAGTGGCAAAAGCCCTCCACTGGAGCGTGTGCAAGAAACACCAGCTACCTTGCAGTAATAAGTGGAACGAGCACCAACCTGAGGGAGTGATAGAAAACGACCAGACAAAGATCCTCTGGGACTATGGTATCAGAATAGATAGGGTGAAACGTGCAAATAGACCAGGCATGACGTTGATTGAAAAAATCAAGAAGAAAGTATCACTCATTGATGTCGCAATACCATGGGACGCCAGAGTTGAAGAGAAAGATAAGGAAAAAATGGATAAGTATCAAGACCTGAAATAGAAATAAGAAGGATATGGGATATGCCAGTGGAAATCGTACCCATAATCATAAGAACAATAGGCATGATCCCAAGATCCCTGAAAAGGAATCTAGAAAAACTAGAGGCTGAAGTAGCTTCAGGACTCATGCAGAAGAGTGTGATCCTAAAAACGGCGCACATAGTAAGAAAAGTGATGGACGCCTAAGGAGGCAGGATGCAACCCGGAACCGCACTCTGTAAATACCACCCAGTCGAATTGGAGGACTGTGATAGACAAAAAAATAATAATAATAATAATAATAACAATAATATAAAACACATATAAAACACCAAGAGATGAAGGACACGATCAGGCAAGAAGATATGCAGACTCTCAAGGCGATACTCAAGTCAAAACTCAACGCCGGAAATACGATAAAAGCCATAAACACATGGGCAGCGCCAGTAATCAGATACAACGCAGGAATAGTGGAATGGACGAAGGCAGAACTCCGCAGCATAGATCAGAAAACTAGGAAACATATGACAATACACAAAGCACTACACCCAAGAGCAAATACGGACAGACTATACATAACACGAAAGGAAGGAGGGAGCACCTACTAAGTATAGAGGACTGCGTCAACATCGAGAACAGGGCACTGGGGCAATATCTGAAAACCAGTGAAGACGAGTGGCTAAAGAGTGCATGGGAAGGAGGGCTAATAAAATAAGACAAATACCCAGAAATATACAGAGACAGGAGAATGACAGACAGAACAGAGGACTGGCACAACAAACCAATGCACGGACAATACATGAGACAGACTAAAGAACTAGCCGCCAGCGATGACACTGGCAATGGCTACAGAGGGGAGAGCTAAAGAAGGAAACTGAAGGAATGATAACAGCGGCTCAAGATCAGGCCCTAAGAACCAGATATGTTCAAAGAACGATAGACGGAAATAACATCTCTCCCATATGTAGGAAGTGCAATTAGAAAAATGAAACCATAAACCACGTAGCAAGCGAATGCCCGGCACTTGCACAGAACCAGTACAAGAAGAGGCATGATTCAGTGGCAAAAGCCCTCCACTGGAGCCTGTGCAAGAAACATCAGCTACCTTGCAGTAATAAGTGGTACGAGCACCAACCTGAGGGAGTGATAGAAAACAATCAGGCAAAGATCCTTTGGGACTATGGTATCAGAACGGATAGGGTGTTACGTGCAAACAGAGCCAGACGTGACGTTGATTGACAAAGTCAAGAAGAAAGTATCACTCATTGATGTCACAATACCATGGGACACCAGAGTTGAAGAGAAAGAGAGGGAAACAATAGATAAGTATCAAGATCTGAAAATAGAAATAAGAAGGATATGGGATATGCCAGTGGAAATCGTACCCATAATCATAGGAGCACTAGGCACGACCCCAAGATCCCTGAAAAGGAATCTAGAAAAACTAGAGGCTGAAGTAGCTCCAGGACTCATGCAGAAGAGTGTGATCCTAGAAACGGCGCACATAGTAAGAAAAGTGATGGACTCCTAAGGAGGCAGGATGCAACCCGGAACCCCACACTATAAATACCACCCAGTCGAATTGGAGGACTGTGATAGAGCAAAAACAAAAAATAAATAATAATAATAATAATAAGCCTGGCGTGATGTTCTTACAAATTAAGACTAATTAAGACCATAATAATAATAATAATAATAATAATAATAATAATAAGCCTGGCGTGATGTTGCACAGCCTACAATTTCACCGTTTTACTTCACAGAGGAATCAGCACCTCCGTCTCTCCCCATCCGATACGAAGACACGAATCTCGCCTTTGCCGAGGGGGGCGGGGAGGCTGTCCATCTCCCCGGCGGATGCACAATTTCCGGAACTCAGTACAGCCAACTGCAAGACTTCATGAAGGCACCGAGCATTGAGGACTGGTATGTTGGTAGTAATATTCTTCAGTCTTCTATTTTTTTATGTCAAAATTTGGGTCTTTTGTGAGATCAGACACTAATATGTACCCAGGTGTAATTTCCTTCCTTTTTGCCCTCTTTTCTGCCAAAGTTGGGTCTTTAATGACATCAAAAAAATCATTTTAACATTGGTCTATGAGTTTAGCAACTCGCCTAACATTAATTTGTACCCATATCTAATTTCCTCCTTATTTTCCTTTTTTTCCTCTTTTCTGCTAAAGTTGGGTTTTTAATGATATCACAAAAATCATTTAAATAATAGAATTTGTTTCCAAATCTAATTTCCTTTCTCCTTGCCTAATTTTTCTGCCAAAATTGAGTCTTTTATGAAATCAGTAGCTATCCTAATGTTAGAATTTCTTCCCAAGCCTAATTTTCTTCCTTTTAGCCTTTTCACTGCCCAAAATTGGGTTTTAAAACGAGATCAGAAACTCATTTCCTTCGTTTTCGCTTTTTTTTTTATTTTGCCAAAATTGAGTCTCTTTTTATGAAATCAGTAACTATCCTAACTTAGAATTTCTTCCCAGACCTAATTTCCCTCCTTCTAGCCTCCTTCAGAAACTCATTCTAACAATGAAATTCGTTCCCAAACCTCACTTCCTTCCTTCTTTTGCAGCAAGTGTAGCGAAGGGGAAGTGGTGTGCGCCATCAAGGTCTTCAAATCTTAACTCGAAAGTCAGCAGAAGAAGAAGAAGGAAATAGACACACGGAGAGGACGACTGAATGATTTGCAAAAGAACCCTGGCGTTCCAGATTCTTTGGTCGATGGTGTGGTTTTTTTAGTGATATGGCGGTATATATATTATATCTATACTCAGTCTGTGACCCACGATAGTCGAATAGCCACTAAGTACATAATTACCTGTGTTTCATGGCGGGACGCACTTGCAGCTACTCTTAAAGAAATGATGGAAATTCATGTATATATCTTTTACCCATGACGGCCGATAGGGTAGGAAACCATTTGCGTTTATGGAGCCCTGGCCGGAGGAAAAGAAAAAAGCAAAATAAAAGAAATTTTAAAAAGGCGTACTTTAAAGAGGGGAGGCTGGGAGGAGAGGGAGGGGCGGACGGGAGAGGGAAGTAGTGCTGTAGAAGACAGCAATTCGGAAAAAAAAATAAAACTTTTGTAAAGGATATTCATTTGTAAGCAGTGACAAATTCCAAATACTAAGTATATAGTCTAATACTTTAAGAATAAAGCAAATTCCTTTTATATTGCGTTATTATTTTTATCATTACAGTGATCATAATCATAATTAATTCAAGACGAGACGATGCTCCTATGGAACAATATTAAATAGCTCTTCATTTACAATATAGTTCTCACTGAATGATAAATGGCAGCATTGTATTTTTTCAAGTTCCTAAAGAAGGCAGAGTTGCCAAAACTTATCTCATTACAAAATTTGTTGGTAAAGTGAAATGAACTTGAGATTATGAAAAATTAAAAAGCAAAACATTATGAAACAAAATTATGCAGCTGACTGGAAAGGTTTGGCATACATACACTAACCTCAGTTTTCAATTTTCAAATTAGTGTGGGTTGAAATCCAAACTGGGTATATGAATGTCTTCATTCACTTTCAGATTCCAAAATTCTCAAGGGGGCTTGGGTGCAAAATATTTTGAAACATAGGGGTTAAGAGGTCAATGTGGCTACACAATTCTAACTGAGGTGAGCTTAATTTTTTCCATTTGTCAGATCATATGAATGTCATTTCCTTCAGCCTTTATGAAAACGTTTAAATGCCTATCTATTTCTTAAACTACCCTATCCATTTCATTCACCCTTTGGCAAAAATCCCTATATCTTAAACTACTTTATCCATTTTATTCAGCCTTCGTCAGAAATCCTTTTTTCTTAAATTACTTTATCCATTTTATTCAGCCTTTGTCAGAAATCCCTATTTCTTAGCTTTACTGTATCATATCATCAGCCTTTGTAAATACTATTCTATTTCTTAAAAACTACTGTATCCATTTATTCACCTGTCTACTACGTATCCATTTCATTCAGCCTCTTTTTTTCTTAAACTACTGTATCCATTTCATTCAGCCTTTGTCAAAAATCCCTATTCCTTAAACTACTGTATCCATTTTATTCAGCCTATCTCAAAAATAACCCATATTTCTTAAACTACTTTATCCATTTTATTCAGCCTTCGTCAGAAATCCTTTTTTCTTAAATTACTTTATCCATTTTATTCAGCCTTTTGTCAGAAATCCCTATTTCTTAAACTACTGTATCCATTTCATTCAGCCTTTGTCAAAAATCCCTACTTTTTAAACTACTTTATTCATTTCATTCAGCCTTTGTCCAAAGTAATCCCTATTCCTTAAACTACTGTATCCATTTCATTGAGCCTTTTTTCTTAAACTACTGTATCCATTTTATTCAGCCTTGTCAGAAATCCCTATTTCTTAAAATACTGTATCCATTTCATTCAGTCTTTGTCAAAAATAATCCCTATTTCTTAAAATACTGTATTCATCTTATTCAGCCTTTGTCAAAAAATCCCTATTTCTTAAAATACTGTATTCATCTTATTCAGCCTTTGTCAAAAAATCCCTATTTCTTAAAATACTGTATTCATCTTATTCAGCCTTTGTCAAAAAAATCACTATTTTTTAAGCTACTGTACCTATTTCCATCGGCCTCTGTCAAAAATTCATATTTCTTAAGCTAGGTACTGTAAAATTTCTTAAGAGTCTAATATATTACCTATTTGTAATTTATGAATGCATTTCGTCTCTTACCGAGATTGTAAATATAGGTGTTAAGGCTTGAGTACTGCTTCATTTATTCATTTATTCTGTGTTTGTGCATAATTTATATTTATATCAAGAAAACGGTGCTGTAAATGTATTATATACTCATTTAGATATGTTCAGTGTACCGAAGGTGGTCTTAGAGCATGTTTAAACCTTCAGTTTCTTAAATAAATGTGACAGATAACAGTTTTTTATACATATTTTTTTGAACCACAAGTTTTTCAGTTCGTGAAAAATAATGCACATGAATGTTTCCCCTTTTTGTATCATGTTTAAAGACATTGATAAAAGAATGAAGACTGAAAACATCGATCTTGTCATGCAAATAAAAAAATGGTTTTATTACTCGTCAGAAAAAAATAGAATTAATAAAAAAGTAAATAAAATCATAATAAAAATCACAATAAAAAGAAAAATTACAATTTAAAAACCCACTGACTCAAAGAAAATAGGAATTTTAGAAAAGCATTTTTTCTCAAAATGCATGAAAGCAGTGTTGCCATCACTTGAGACCTCTGTAAACAAGAGCAAACCACCCACCACTTCCTTTTTTCAGTTCAGGCCAGCGCTTCTTATTTAAAAGGGGGAGGGGGGCAGGATGGGAATCCATAACTGTCAAGGTCTCACCTTCATGACAACAAATTTATTCCTTGATTGACATTTGACATATGCAAAGACGTACAAGCAACATCCACTGAATCTGATATAATACATAATTTAGATGTGAGTTCGTCTGAATTGTTAAAGAAAAACTCCATTGAATCTGATAATGCATAATTTAGATGAGAGTTCATCTGAAATGTTAAAGAAAAACTTAATTGAATCTGATAATACATAATTTAGATGATAGTTCACCTGAATTGTTAAAAGGGTCAAACCTTGCAGCCTGCTCCAAGAGCAAGATCCTGTGCTGGCATAAGGAGAGATGACCAAAATCAACAGTCAAGCCTTCATTTAGTGACTTAGGATCCAAACTGTCAAAAAAAAAAAAAAAAGAACTTCCATATAAGACCTGCCATCGGGACATTGAAATTCATAATTATTATAAACCCAGTAACAAAGATTACTATGTCTCTGTGTTTCAAATTACCTTCTCTTACTTCTTTCGAATGAATACCATTTCTTTGGAAGCTTGAACTTCCAAGTCAATGGCTCCTGTAGGCTTATTCCATATGAATAGGATTCATCTTCTGATAATAATAATAATAAATAATAATAATAATAATAATAATAATAATAATAATAATAATAATAATAATAATAATAATAATAATGTGAAAAAAGACCTTCATTAATACAGGTTTTATTGAAAACAATGGCCATTTCAGCCGCGTTTATTTTGTATAGAAGTTTCTCTATTCTTATTACTGACTTCCTCTGTACTCAAGCTGGCTATTAAAAACGCCAAATGGGGGATTCATGTCAAAACCGCGGGTGATATCCATTATTTTCAATAATAATAATTATGATAAAAAATACAAAAGAAAATTGAAAATTATAAAAAGAACCCCATTTCATGGCACAGAGTAAATCCCAATTCCCTTCTCAAATTAAAAATTCTGAAAACTTAAAACTCAAAAAAGATGAAGCCTTTGGATAAACTTCTGAGAGTCACTTTTCCTAAATACCCAACATTTTCACTGTGTATTTTATTATAAAATAGCTCACATAAATATAATACAAATAGGAACCTAAACCATATAACTGGGGAGATTGAAAAGGTTAACAAAGCAGTTTATTTACACGAGAATATTGCCTTGGGTTCCCAGCAATCGAATGTACATTTTCTCTGGATAAAGTTAGAGAAAGAAAACGTCTCAGTATTGTATACAAAACTCCTAAAACGACTATTAAAACAGGTTACAATATAATTGAAATTTATATAAAATCTTTGGGATAAAATATAATCTGTCTTTTTTTCATATTGGGGAGAGAGAGAGATAGTATAATGATGTCTTATAATTTCTCTTTAGACAACCTGTCAGGTAAGAAACAAATCAAGGTTTATGAGAGAGAGAGAGAGAGAGAGAGAGAGAGAGAGAGAGAGAGAGAGAGAGACCTATGTGGCCATAACAACGTCGGTTGGACTAAAATATTATCTTACTAAAAGATACTAAAATAAAGGAACCTTATGTTAATAATGATCTAACATCCCAGCATACACTTTATTTTTCCTATCGGGTCGAAAATGTAAAGTGTGCTTTCGTTACTCAAATGTCAAAATATACTAAAATGAACTTTATTATCAAAAAGTGCATTTGCAACAATAGTTCAAATGGGAAGTGTAGATTACCCTACCTATGCAAACAATACGAAGAAGACTGAACCATACAAAGACGTCCACTCAGAATTGATTGATGATGTACGAGAGAAGCCAATTCGGCAATATATCTGGTCCACCTAAAAACCTATTTGCGTCAAAAAGCTATCCACACAAACCTTAATGTTTATTCCAGAAGAAATTAATTCTTATCAAAATGCAGAGAGAAGTACATAATCCAGGTAGTGATGTCACAAAGACTTTCAAATTGCAATTTCCTGCCAGTTAAGCAGAGGTGCCAAGCAGTGCATTTCTTAATGGCCTTGTTTATATCTGTAAGACCAGATGTATGAGCATTTAAACATTTTTACGACAATGTTTTCGTCTTAAGTATGAAGCCAGAACGTTGCATGGTAGGACTGAATGGGGATAATGCCCCATTCTTTCCTTGAAACGACAAAGGAAGGGAGAGATTAGATACATGTCCATCGCGCGTAACTCTGCCTTTTTATAGAGCGCTCTCAGCAACGTTTTTTCTCTTAATGGATCGTCTCGGTGGGATCGAGCTCCTATATCAATAGAAAGGGTAACCAAAAAAAAAAAAAAACTTTTTGAAACCCGTTTGAATACGTTGTTTTGAGATGAAAATTATATAGTGGTGTCCTTAAAGATCGGCGAAGACGCTTGGAAATTGACAGCCTCGCTTCAGAACGAAACAATCAAATGCTCTTTCGTTCGTAAGTCACACAACGCAGCGAGTGGCCCCTCTGGGTCGGGGAGAGAGAGAGAGAGAGAGAGAGAGAGAGAGAGAGAGAGAGAGAGAGAGAGAGAGGAGGGGAAGGAAAAAAAATCGCCCAAAAAAAACTACCTCGAAGAAAAAAGGGTCGAAAAAACCTGAAGAAAAAAAGGCCAAAAAACTTGAAGGGGAGAAAAAAAAAGTCTCGAAAAAAATTAGAAAAATACTGACGGCGTTTTCAATAGCACAACATAAAAGGTGCGGTTGAGACGCCCCATAAAAGACCGTGTGATTAGCAACCCCTTTTCTCTCGCTCTTTCTCTCTCCCTCCCTCTCCCCCTCTCTCTGGGTCTCTTCTCTTTTGTTTTTGCTTGGAATTACTTGAAATCTCATTAAATGCTTCCCTGACGCTCACACACACCTTTTAGCAGGTTGGAGGAAGGAGAGAAAAAAAGTCTGTTGACATATCCATCCATCCTAAAACTAAGACACCTGGCATTATCTGCAACAGCGCTACATAAAGCTACAGGTTAATGCTTCTCCAAGCGCTGACTTCACACACACACCAGACATTAACCTCTCTCTCTCTCTCTCTCTCTCTCTCTCTCTCTCTCTCTCTCTCTCTCTCAGTCCACGCAGCGTAGTCTCCCCTAAGTGAGAGAATCTCTTTCTCGTCTCTCGCTAAAAGTAATAAAGAATTCGTCATTCGTCCAAAAATTAATCTTATCAAAAGTTATACTTTGAAATATAATCTTTACAGTTTATAAATACTCTACTAATTAAATTTTGGGTCATTTTGCTTAGACATACAGAAAAGAAAGATTGCACTATAACTAAATATCCTGCTTGGCATTATGAAAGGAAAATTGTTGGGTTACCTGAAAATTAACAAAACGAATGATACATAAATACAAATGTTTAATAGGGTCAATTAACTAATTAAAGTAATAAATTTGTGTGCTTAGCAGAAAGTTCATTTGCGCCAGTATTATCGGACTTTTTAAAATCAATGTACTCTCCGTATGAACACACACACACACACACACACACAAACATATATATATATATATATAATATATATATATATATAAATTTATATATATAGTATGTATATATACATATATACTATATAAATAAATGTATATATATATACTATATATATATATATATCTATATATATATATATATATCACTATATAAATATTTATATATATATATAGTTCTATATAAATAACAGTTATGCTCGATACTATAGCAAGTCCCAAGCACTTTTTTATCAAAGCCCACTACTTTCGAAATATCAACAACAACAACAACATCAAAAGCAAAGTTTTCTTGAAGACCACCAAACAAATCCTTGGTATGTTAACCACCAAAGAGCAGACACGATATCACTGCATCATTCAAGATTTTGTAAGTGTATTTAGGACGAAGGCTCACGTAACATTGCATGCTTAGGCGGGCCAGTTTGTAAATACGCATTTACGCATGGGAACCTTTAAGAGAAGTTCAAGGGATCAGTTAGACACAGACGTCTTGGCAACGTTGCCGATCGCAAATTATTATTATTATTGGAAAAGTAAATCCACAATAGTGTATCGGTTTGATTTTGTTATTTAAAATACAAAGCAGAAAGCTTTCGATGGCCTGCTTTCTGGTTTATATTTTAAATAACAACATCAAACACACATACTATTGTGGATTTTTTTTCCATTTTTTTGACTCATGTGATTGTGAGTTTTCTTTGAATTATTATCATTATTATTATTATTATTATTATTATTATAACATGTGAATAATATAATAATTATTATTACTATTATTATCCAGAATATGAACCCTAATTATATAGAATAATCCCTAAAATCATAATAATGTAATAATAATAATAATAATAATAATAATAATTATTATTATTATTATTACTATTATTATAAAAAATATGAACCCTAATTATATAGAATAATCCCTAAAATCATAATAATAATAATAATAATAATAATTATAATAATAATAATAATAATAATAATAATTAATTATTATTATTATTATTATTATATTATCATTATATTATAACATCTGAATAATATAATTATTACTACTATTATTATCCAGAATATGAACCCTAATTATATAGAATAATCCCTTAAATCATAAAATAATAATAATAATAATAATAATAATAACAACAATAATAATAATAATAATAATAATAATAATAATAATATTATTATTATTATTATTATTATTATTCTGTTGAATAGGATGACAGAATTCAGCGAATTAATCTTCTCGTAGGTCATCTTGGCGAGTTCACTTCTACTGCTAACCAGCCAAGAAGATGACCTACGAGAAGGTTGAAACGACCAGCATTATCCCCAATATGAATATTGGACAATTATTGCGAAGTATCGTTGAGCCAGAAAAGCGAGTAATAAGAAAAATAGAAAAGATAATATATAAGATTAATTCGCTGAATTCTGCCACTCTATTCAACAGAATTTGTTTAAAAGAGGGCGGGTCTTCTTCCAAAATATTATATTATTATTATTATTATTATTATTACTCAGAATATAAACCCTATTCATATGGAAGAAGTCCATGGTCTCATTTCAAAGATGTTACAGAAGGTAATAAGAAATACAGAAAGAGGAGATCAGTTATTAGAAACTATAAATAAATAAATAAATATACACACTGGAATAATGAAAAACAACTTGGTATTTCAAGGACAAAAACAAGCAAGTCTTGCGTTTGTCATAAAAACTACTGGAAACTTCTATGCTATAGATGGATATACGTAGATTACGCCAGCCTTGTGCTGGCACGGGCTCTTGCTTTTCAGCAGCCCGTATATCTGTGCTATAATATAAAAATCGTGGGGAAATTTTATTCTAGTAAAAACGGCAAAAACAAAAAATCGCATGTTTCATAAGCAAGCAGCATGAAAAATAAGATATAAAATCAAATGCTTCGTTTGGATTCAATGGAAATGAAATATTTCCCGAAAAAAAAAATTTAGCCTCTTGTAGAAAACTTTCAAAATCGCATAATTCGTAGGAAAAAATACGGAAAACTAAGTTATTTCATAATAAATTCATGAAAATCGAGATTTCATATGATAATATTTAAGTGAAAAATACGATTATTGTAAAACCTATACGAAAATCACATTATCCTAGAAGCAATAAAAAAACACATTCATACGCGCGCGCGCGCCGGGAATGTCAACATATGATTCGTGTTCCCTCATTAGCTCTGCTCCCCTTATCTACCGAATGCTCCATCAAGCACCAACTACGACGAAGAGAGAGAGAGAGAGAGAGAGAGAGAGAGAGAGAGAGAGAGAGAGAGAATCTTCATAGAAGTATGCGCAGGACGGTTGGATGACAATAGCGAGAGTACGGTTGCGTGATAATAGCAACAAGCTTAATTACACTCAAGTACACGAGATCAAATTACATCAGATGTAACATCAAGGTTCCCCATCGCGTACCATTGATTAAGCAGCTTCCATTTGAAATAACCTCTCCTCTCTCTCTCATCTATATATATATATATATATATATATATATATATATATATATATATATATATATATATGTGTGTGTGTGTGTATATAATATATATATATATATATATATATATATATATATATATATATATATATGAATTTTTATCACAACGTGATTCATATACATATACATCAAGCTACAAATTTCCTTTAATTTAATATCCAATTCTCTCTAACTCGCATATATTTTTCATATATGTTAACTGAAGGGGAATTATTTAGTTAAGGACGAAATTATTATCAACTAAAATATTCCCCTTCGGTTAACATATAGTATAAAAAATATATTAATTCCGAGGAACAACGAATTGGATATGGAAAGGACATTTGTAGCTCAGTATTATATATATATATAGATATTTATATATTATATATATATATATATATTATATATATATATATATGTGTGTGTGTGTGTGTGTGTGTTGCGTGTGTGTGTGTGTGTGTATTCCTACTAATGCTGGAGACGTGGGCAGATACTAATGGGAATATGTTTTAAAAAATTCTGACCGAAAAAAAAAAGGGGGTAGTGAATCGACAGCAATTGAGAGCATTTTCGACATCAGGCCCTTAGCGATCCAGCAAGCGTGCAGGCTCCAGAGACGCCACACAGACAAATGGGCAAATGGCGTGTCTTGACTTATCCGATAATCAGCGAAAGTAGGTCTCTGGTGCTATTCTGTCGCCCATTGGTCGCAAATGCCCAGTAAATATGGATTACCGATATACCATTTGTTCATTGATTTGCTTATCCCGCCTTCAATTTCGTCCGTCTATACTAACTGGTCTAATTTGTTTACTTCTGTATTTATAAATTCATTAATATATTAGACATTTACAAAGTTAAATAAACCAAAATTGTCCTGAGTTTACCAAAATGAAGTTGATCATTAAAATCACTCAGTGCATGAGATATATATGAAAGTTGAACCAACATTACCCTAAGTATAACCAAATGATGCTGATCAGTAGTTTCGATATTCACTTCACTGCCATAAAGGAGAGTTGGTTTTGCAACGTCCTCATACATTCCAACCATACACAACATGTATATATTATTATATATATGTATATATATACATACATATATATTATATACATAAAATTTATGTTCTGTATGGTTGGAATTCATGAGGACGTTGCAAAACCAACTCTCCTTTATGGCAGTGAAGTGTGGTTGTTGAATATGAATTAAAGAAAAAAAGATGCATGCCATAGAGATGAATGGTGTAGTACATAGTATTTGTGGAGTACGTAGAACCGAAAAATTGAAGAAATGTGGAGATACACGGAAGTCTTGAGATGGTTCAATCGTGTGGAGAAAACGGAGGACGATAGACTGGTGAAGAGCTTGTATGATTTGGAGGTGTTTGAAAGAAGGTAGATAAGACGACCAAGAAACTTATTAGAAAGGATGGGCCTCTATCTAAGAAGCAAAACTTCTAGCAAAAAAGAGGTGAGTGGTGCAAGTATGTATAGGGGGTTCCAACGTCCTGCTCGTGAGCATTCTTTGTAGGTATGCGAAGCTTCTATTCTTATGGAAGTTTCCCATAGAGGAGGTGCATCAAAATTCCCATAGTTTAAACGTAAATGTGGCAGCCATCCCCTATTTGAAGAAATATCAATATTAGGAAAAATTTACTTGTCAGACACTTGGGCAACAAAAAGGCGCCACAAGGCTGATCTAGTCTGGTACCGTCACACCCTTGAACGCGTCCCGCCAACCGTCCCCGGCAAGCAAGCGAAACGCACAACAAAGGGGTAGGTGCATCTCATCAGCTGGTTTAGTCATGTTTACCGACGAGCAGAGACTTTATCTAGCCTTCCTTTGTGACGAGACAATACGGACTTGCACTTGTAAATATACCTTCGTCACGAGGACTCGTGAATTTACCTTTGTATTTATGTATATATATATATATATATATATATATATATATATATATATACATATACATATATAGGGGCTGAAGTATAAAAAAGAGGCAAGTTAAATGGGTCAAGAAATACAAGGTAATGTACAAAATTCTAATCACAAGAACTGAACGTTTTGTGGGATTAGCCTATATGAGCTGTTCATTCCCGAGTTCTTGACCTACAAACAGTATCTCTGTGATTGCAGGCAAATAATTTTGTAAACAAAATAAAACAACACACTGGGAGAATAACAAGGGTTTGTTGAAAATAGTTATCTACGAAAAGGTTATGTATGTCTTTGGCCCCGTGTTTCTTTCCCATGCATGTTTATTTCTCTCTGTGTTTGCTTGTTTGTCTGCAGGATTTTAAAGATAATTTGACCAAAGCAATGGTTGGCCCGGTGACTGGTGACAGGTAATTAGATTTTAAGAGAGATGTGAATGAGCCTTTTAAAGAGAAGGGACCACCTTGGTGGGGGTTTACGGTCTCAGATACCTCGTGTTATATAACTGCACACACACACACACCTATATATATATATATATATATATATATATATATATATATATATATATATATATATATATATACCGGTAAAGCAGAGTAAATCTGCAGGAGGACAAAGATAAGATTTTCCATAAACTAATTACAAGTCACTGCGGCAAAAGTAATTCTAGTGACGTACAAAATGCAAACAATTTTGATTTAAATGATATTCTGGCAAAATAGAAAAATAAATCTAAACTGAAATTTCCAACCTAACTTAAACAGTAAGCATTACTGAACAATAAGTTCCCAAATTTTAATTGATCTTCGGAACACACAAAAACTATTTAAAATAATAGTTTTCTTGGTCAGTACTGCTATAAGTTTAATCTTTCTCACATCAAAAGTTATTGTAATTTTGACTCTCATCAGAAACTTTCCTGTTTGTCACCTTTATCA
The DNA here is from genome assembly GCF_015104395.2 of Macrobrachium nipponense. Classification (NCBI taxonomy): domain Eukaryota; kingdom Metazoa; phylum Arthropoda; class Malacostraca; order Decapoda; family Palaemonidae; genus Macrobrachium; species Macrobrachium nipponense. The sequence goes on along the minus strand of NC_061090.1, from coordinate 30,767,567 downwards.
ACTTTATTCCCCTTCCATTAGGCTTATCAAATTGGCCCCACTAGTGTTCTTGGGTTACTCACATCAAAAGTGACTATAGTTTTAACTCTTATCAAAAGCTTTCTTGTTCATTACTCTCATAAGCTATATCCCTCCTCCAAAAGATTTACTATATTGATACCTAAGCGTCCTGGGTTATCTCACCCTACTACGTTTGAGCCAACCATGAAATGACCTCATTTTCCCATATTCGAGTTCTTGAAATCCAGAGATACTATGGCTACAGAAACATAACAAGGGGTCAACGACCACTGGAACTGGCCAAGTCACTGACCTCGGTCATTCGTGTTGTCTGCAGAAGAAGGAACAATACTTGGACAAACAGCGTGGTGGAAGATAATGTAATTCTCAGAATTCTCAGGAAAAAAAGAACGGAAAAATGGTAGCGAAAACATCTAGGATCCAAGTGTCTCGTTTATATTTACTTTGCTTTCATATCTTCATAATTTACTTTTAAACATTTGAAGGACATTTGACATTATCATTTTAATTAGTCTACCTGTATGTATGCGCAACTGTTCCTGTTGTTCTTTATGATCAAGCAGGCATCATGCCAGGAACAGTCAGTGTCTTCTTCATTTGCCCGACCACCACGATGTGTGAAAGGTGGCATGCTTTTCCCATAGATTTTCATAACTATCTCCTCCTCCTCCTCCTCCTCCTCCTGCTGTTTATTAAATCACTTACTTTTAAAGGAAGTTTTCATTCCCCATCAGATGCCTATTTAATACCGATATCAATTTCTAACACGAAAAGGTCAACTACAGTCTCAACGTCAAAGATAATATTTACAAATTACAAATCAGTAAACTTAAAGCTATATATATATGGTATATACGTAATATATATATCATATATACATATATTCTTGTGAATCGTCTCTGGCACTGGTTCGTTCTAACCATCTAATAAAAATTAAACCCAATTATCCTCGTCCTTCCGAGCTTTCAAATACAGGTCTAATATAAAAAGAAAAAACAAATAAAGTCGAAATAGTGAAATTATCCTGCCAAACACATGACCCCACATTTAGCCAAGTTAGGTAAATTTTTCGGCAATATCCCCAAGTTTCAGGGGAGCGTGAGAGACTAATTTTTTTTTCTTTAAAGAACAAGAAGTCTCTTGAGGTTTCAAATTATATATTTATACGTATTATATATATATATATATATATATATATATATATATATATATATATATATATAATAGTATGTATATATGTATTTATTCCAGGTTTAATATATTTTCATTTTGCTAGTGTTGCCATTATGCTTCATTTAATTTAAAATTACTAGTTATCTGGCACAAAATAAATGACCTTACGTCTAAATTCTCAATTGTAGATTATAATAATCAGTGGTAATCAGTACTCTTCTAGAGCAGGGGTCTTCAATTTGGGGTACGCGTACCCCAGGGGGTACGCCAAGGGTCTGTTAGGGGGTACGCGCTCCCCATGGCACTCAAATGAATGTTAGATGCCGACCTTCAATGTGCTTTAGCAACATCTGCTCCTCGGCCAACTAGGATAGTTAATGAAAACAGTTTCAGCCATTTCATCAGCTACCTTTGCAGCTGATGTAATATTGATGTATTTTGTTTTTGCAGCTCAGTAACCATAACCCTGAAAATTTACTGAATAGCCAGAGGTAAATAATTATAAAAAAAAAAATTTTTTTTTATGGAATTCTTTATGTTTACAATATTATTGGTTATGTCAGGAGAGTTATGTACTTACCTCCGTTCTGTACAGTTTTTCTGAGTTGGTTTTGCTTTGCACGTTATACAAAGTGAAGGGGATACATTACTAACATTACAAGTTTTCTTTGTATGGTGTTTTTACGCTGCATGGAACCAGTGGTTATTCAGCAACGGGACCAACGGCTTTACGTGACTTCCGAACCACGGCGAAAGTGAACTTCTATCACCAGAAATATACATCTCTCACTCCTCAGTGGAATGCCCGAGAATCAAACTCGCGGCCAACGAGGTGGCACGCCAACACCATACCAACCACGTCACTGAGGCGCTCAAAACAAGTACCCGAAAGGGTACGTGGGGAGGAAAAGGTTGAAAACCCTGCTCTAGAGGATTTTACATAGTTCAACGGCTATTTTTTCCCCCCTCTACTACCAAGCTTTGGAATTCCCTTCCTGCGTCTCGATATCCTTTGTCTGACTGACGTGAATATTCTATTAGAGCCTGTGTACTTGATTTAAATGTGTACAAAAACACAAGAAGATAAGTGCGGTGTGATTTTACGGAGCATGCACAGTTAGACGGCCCGCCTAATTAAAATTTCATCTCGGATTACTAAGCCTGCCTCTCTCTCTCTCTCTCTCTCTCTCTCTCTCTCTCTCTCTCATGGGCGCCCGCAGAATATTTTCCAAGGGGAGCAAATTTTATATATATATATATATATATATATATATATATACGTATATATATATATATATATATATGTATATGTATATGTACATATATATATATATATATATATATATATATATATACATACATATATTTATGTGTGTGTGTGTGTGAAGCAAGATGCAATAAAAAATACGGAAAGTTACATAGATCTTTTTTCAATAGTTCCATAAAGCACTATTCAATTGAAGTCAAATAGTTCTCGAAAGAATAACCGTTATGTACTGCATACAAATCTTATACAATATGATAGGGATATATACCTTTAATTTACTTAAACTGAAAGAATGTACTGTAGAATGGAAGGAAAACAAAGTGATGTGGTTATTTTTTTTTTTTTCAAAGTTAGTCACTGCTCATTTGAAAAGGACCCGTAATCTCCTGTGGTCACAGGGTTTCAGTGGGGGGGGGGGGGGGGGAAGTGCGCCCGCCCCCCGCGCATTTGCCCCTACGTGCAGGCGCCCATACTCTCTCTCTCTCTCTCACACACACACACACATACACACGCGCGCGCGCGCAATGTTGCAGTGATGTCGCCACATAATCGACAAACTAAATCAGCCAATAACACAATTCAACGAACGCAACTAAGATTACTTCCCATTATTAAACTATTAAAAAAACAGATACGACACTTTTAATATAATATCTAGATCTCAACAGCTTTCGAATATCATCGGGCATAATTTCGTCTGGGTAACATAATAAATAACTAACACAGCCGAGACAGCGTTGACATTCAGCAAAAAATACAAGTTTGTGTTAACAAAGAGAGAGAGGAAAAAAAGGTGGTACCATCATGGAGGCAATATAATAACTAGAAAAATTATATCTCATCTAATCACTCATGGCATATCATTGAAATCCTTCGACGGATTGTAATTATTCGGAGGATTGGAATCCTTCGGAGGATCTGCCGACGGGAGGAGACGTCCGTGACGCCTGGAGGTGGACGGATCCTTACCATCATCACCCACGACCTTATCTCGTAACTCAGAACGTCATAGACGAACTGCAATGAGTTAATGGCATATTTAAGATATCATTTCGCATAAGTCAAAACTTTGGAGGAAACTCGAGGTGTTTAAATAACGTATGAAGCAGGACAAGAATTCGGACGGAGGCGTGGCTGGATCAATAGCCCGCGTCCGGTCTCCCGCTGCCAGGCAGCAGCAGACTATATCCACTTGTCTGCCTGCCGCCCTGGGCCCAGCGAGAGGAAGAGAGAATTCTCTGCAAGGGCGGGATGGATGACTCATACGCACAGGCACGTGTAAGTGCAGTGTCCAGAAAACTCGCCACACAGGCACAACGAAACCACTGAGTCACGATGAAAAATCAATAGAAATAAATGTACCCCAGGCTCATTTGGTTGTTTGTAAGGAACGATGATCTTTAAATTTCCCCGCAAAATCGTTGCGAGTGTTGACTACTGCGCGACACAAGCAAAGTCGAAAGTGTTTGGCATTCTGAAATGGCTGGCAACGTGTTTTGTTTTTTTATTATTTGAATCTTGCTTGGCCCAGTCCACTGAGCAACAACAACAGCAACAAAAATAGGCCTACTTTGCTGGATCAATGCCTAGAATTCTATTTTAATGATCACTTTCTGACCATAACTTTCTTCTTCTGCAATTTGCTTACGAAACTCATAAACTTCGCAAAACCCAAAAATATTGAAAAATTTTTCCTCTTATGACATGGTGAACTCCCCATACAGTATAGTAAGTATAGTCATGAGATTCTCGTGAGGTCTACGATACAGCTGATGGACTAGGAGTGACGTTGTGGGATGGGAGGGGGGGAGGGAATAATGGGAGGGGGGATGGATGGTGGGGGTGAGGTATGGCCCTCTCGTAAGTTTCGCCACAGCCCACAAGAAAGGTGCGTCACTTGCTTCCTTCACGGTTATTGTCATGTTCTGCGTTCAGTATTTGCTGGCAATGTGATGTAAGCAGTACGGCCTTCCGCCGCTGCATGTCTAACACAACAAGTAAGACGTAGGGAATAGAGTCACTGTAAAAGTGTGTGTGTCTGAATACTGCGTTTGTTTAAACCGTGAGTGTGTGGGCGCTTGGACCCGAAATACGTCGAATCTGATACCTCTCGTAGGAAACACCCAGCTTTAACGTTTGCATTCTCAGCAATGGCGTGCTTCGCATCTGTGTGCATGGGAGGAGGCCTTTTTAACACTAAGGGCGACCCAAATTCGTATGGCAGCTGATGCGAAGATGGCCAATAATTCTAGGTGATCTGAGCATGCCCCGCTGTGCGTGGAGCAGCCTGGCTGAGGTATGATGGATAATCACGCCGTTTTTACAATAAACGCTCGTCCTTTTTCTCAGTGGAAAACGGAGTAGTAGTGCGTAAGATGAAACGTAAACTAAGTGCAGTTACTTCCCTTGGCACTAGGAAGGGTCATTTTGTTGCCGGTTAGGTAATAAGTGCCATGCCAACCGTGAAGGAAAAGCGTGTTCGCAGAGCTTATAGCTGGCAGCTTTCCCAGATGTCGAGAGCGAGCGTGTGCGAGTGTGTATGTATGTATATGCGTGTATGTGTGTGCGTGTGTGTGTGTGTGTGGCTCATGTTTTGTATTCGGGGTGTTTAAAGGCCGTAGTGTGACTGTAGCCAGTGGCAGTAACGTACAGCGTCCTTCTGCGATCGCGTTCATTTCCTCAGATTTCATGTGTGTTTATCAATAACGAGTTCTGCCTTTCGAAATGGAGCCTGGAGCCTGACGAAGTGCAAGTCATAGGGTTGTTGACTCACTGGTGGGTGCTTGTGTTTGTGTGTCTGTCTGTCCGTTTCAAAGCCCATAAGCTTTCTGTTTACATTTTCAATGAAGAATAGGAGAGTGGTTGTGGCGCCATTCAACTTGCAAGGCATTAAAACGCCTTACAGTTTTGATTATGTAACGGGAATTAAACCTCTACGCGTAATACTAGTAGGTCGATGCCAGCAACAGTAGGCCTATAATAGCCTTACGCATTCGTTAATCAACTCTCATCTTCCTTCAGGATTGCCTGATCTATGTGGAAAGGAAGCAGGAGAAAAGCCCAAAAGGAGCGACAAAGTGTGATAAACTTATGGCCGTCCTATGACCGAAAAACATAATGATGCCCTTCACACTTCGCCCTCGCCAGCTGACCCGAGCGACGACCTGCCAACACCACCACCACCACCACCACCGCCGCCAGTAGTCGAGGGAGAGCCAGAGGAAGAGATGGAGCCCTCCTGGTCACTCTCTCCCCGCGCCCTCTTGGCCGGGTTTGCCGTGCTGGTCGGCGTTCTAATCTTTCATCCAAGTGAGTTGTTGTTTGAACCCGATGGACAGGTTTCCAGGGATGTGGGAAAAATACACACACATTTGTGTTCACCTAAATACAGAGCTGCTATGGTCCTCTCTCTCTCTCTCTCTCTCTCTCTCTCTCACACGAATGTGTAAATTGCTTGGTTTATATATATATATTAATATATATATATATATATATATATATATATATATATACTTACACACACATATATATGTATATATATATATATATATATATATATATATATATATATATGCTTTGTACATATTAGCGTGTGTAATTTAATGTGATAGTGTCTATTTATTGCATTTGTTTTTGTAAATATACTCTATTCAGTATACGAAACCAAAACACACTTTTATTTACAAACAAACAAAAAAACGAAATGACATTCGTCACTAACTCCGCTCTTAACGAAACGTGTACGACAAAAATTATTACTTCAACAATCAAATCCCCTTTGACTAACGAACTGTTAATAATAGTAATGTGAGCATCAACATCAAAAGATATTATATATCCTCAGAAAATTTTCAGCTGATCTTGTATCTGAAACAAACGGACGCAGCAAAGGCAAACCAATCAATTCATTGCGATTAAAATGTTTTTTGTTGTCGTTTTGTCATTAAACAAGTTCGTTTTTACCTAAGTAATTCTGTGACGTCCTTTCGTATCTAGTATACTTTTAATATTTTAAATACCTGAATAAGAAAAGGGCGAATTTTACGACACTTATAAGGCTAATATACTATACTATATTTAACCAAACCTTAAATATAATGATTTTTTCGCGCTAACTTACGTATTCAATCGCTTAGTCATTTTACTCGGATTTTTTTTTTTTTATGTTTTGCAGTCTTTGTCCTGTGCTATCAAGAATGAGTTCAAAGTCTGACTTTTCATTGATATAGATAGGCCTGGGTGGCTTCATCAGAATATCTGAAATTCCGACATGCGTCAGCGCCAACGTATACATTGCATGACAAAGTGATATCGAGAGAGAGAGAGAGAGAGAGAGAGAGAGAGAGAGAGAGAGAATATTAGCCTAGTCCCCTCAAGAACTGGATCTCGTGTTGCTCATAAGCGCAAATACACTGACGTCATACAATACTTGTGGGACGGAAGGCGATTTCTTTGTATTTCTTTACCTCCGCATTCTTTGTTTAAATATTTTTGTTAGGCAATGTTAGGTTTATTTATCGTACAGAGCTATACACGCATTTCTTAGGCAGTGTTCGGTTTACTTTTTGTGCAGTGCTATGCTCATTTTCAGATAATGGATTTATTTGTTGAATAATGCAATGTCTTTGTTAGCCTTTATCATACTTATTTGCTAGATATTTTTCTGTTTATTTTTAGCCACTGCTATTGTTGAACATTAGATAACGTTGCATTTATCTCATAAATTTAGTTATTTGCAAAGCTACATTAACGACCTTCCATTGTTATAATGCTAGCCAATCTTTCAATTATTAACTAGCCAGTGTATATCTGTTAATGACCCAATGTCATGTTTCCTTGTTATCCAATGTTGTATTACTTGCATACTTTATGTCACATTTATATGTTAGTCGTGTACATCACACGCGAGTGCGCTTGAGTAAGAAGTGTTGAGAAAGAATAAGGAATGAGCAGCAAACGAGAACAAATTGGTAGAGAAAGTGACCGCAAAGTATAGAGCGAGCGGTCACATCTACGAGATTCCGTGAGAGGACTGGAAGCAATAATATGCTTACATAATGTACTGTGAAGCGTTACTCTTTGTATTACAGTGTGGTGATATTCAGAATGTCTTCATTCGGATTTATAATACTGATATATTTCAAATTTATAAGTGGAAGGCTTCGATATAAACCAATTGTGTCACAAAAATATTTGATAACGAGAGAGGACCTGAGTGGAGAAGAAAAAAAAAGCTATAATAGCGTGAAAACTAGAATGGTGTGCGCGTGCGTGAGAGAATCTCTCTCTCTCTCTCTCTCTATTTACGATCCACAATTCACTGCACAGTTCGGTATAGGCGTATATTCAAGAGCAGCTAGTCGTGCTACCACAAGCTATGAGACCTGGAAAAAGTCCATATATATATATATATATATATATATATATATATATATATATATATATATATATATTATATAATCTATATATATATAATATATATATATATATATATATATATATATATATGATATATATATATATATATATATATATATATATATTATATACTATATCTATATATATATATAGATATAGATATAGATATGATATATATATATATATTAGATATAGATATATATAGTATATATATATATATATATATATATTTATATTTATATATATCTATATCTATATATTATATATATTTATGTATAGAGAGAGAGAGAGAGAGAGAGAGAGAGAGAGAGAGAGAGAGAGGCGAGAGAGAGAGAGAGAGAGAGAGAGAGAGAGCAGCCTTGATACGTGATTTAACCCAAGGCTTACTTTTTAAAACAATACTTTAAAACAACCTAGAGGAGAATTTCGGCTTTATCTTCTTCTGTTGTAGTGGGGGAGATGACACCAGTTTCCTACAGTACGTTATGGAGAATTGTTCTAAATTCCTCCTACCCCCACCATCTCTCTCTCTCTCTCTCTCTCTCTCTCTCTCTCTCTCTCTCTCTCTCTCTCTCGGGAGGGGAAGTATTTAGTGCCCAACTGGCCAAAGCGGTGAAGAACACTTGTGGCAAATTCTGATCAGATCACAGGAGAGACGCACCTGAAGGGGCGATCGTGTTTTGTTCGACTTCAATCGGATTACAATTCCTCGTGTCCAAACGATTCGCCTGAACAGCGATGCAAGTTTGGCTTATTAGAATTATTCAACATGAAGTAGCCATTTCTCTTACCGGGTGGAAGGGCGGGTTCCACACACACACAGTCACTGCTATGCTCATATAATAACTGATCAGAGAAATTTGCTATTTCAACCCCTTCATACACTACACAGAAGCAAACTTTGAAGTCCTGGCGTGAAAAAATGAAAAATGAACGTATAAGCGAATAAACTTCGGTACCTACATTTAATTTGATGCTGTCATTATAAAAAAAAATATCCTTACACATGCAGCATAGCTGTAACCAATAATTTTCTTAATACGCATATTATATTCAACATTAGACTGCAGTTGGCTTGACGTACAAGTAGGCTTATGTATGTGCGTTTTAATGCTTGGGAGGTAACATAAAAGTAAATGCCAGCAAAAAAAAAAAGCTCGCAAAACATTATGTCAGATTAACAAAATATTCTGAATCATGAAGAATTCCCCCACTCCCCCATCCCACCCCAGCAAGCAGCGAAATTCTTGTTTATATTGAATTCGTGACTTTGGCTTCACTCTTCCGTATTCAATAGGCAGGGTGACATGTGCTCAAGGAAGAAGGGACAGGAAACTCTTGTGTATTTCAAACGCATTTCAATGCACACACAATAATATATATATATATATTATATAATATATTATATATATACATATATATAATATAGTATATATAGATATATATATAGATATATATATATATATATATATATATAATTATTAGGCACTGTATGTTTTCCGCAAAGTGTCTTTTATCTTTCACAGCACTAGTTACCAAATAACCGTTAACGAGACAGCAAATGAGGACGAACGGCCAAATAGATCGGCAAGAACGGAACTGCCTTCACGGACCTGTTTACCGGAGGAACTACCCATTCACTGGTTAATATATACTATCTGTAGAAAAATCTAAATTAGATGACGGACCTGAAATTTACTGGACTTTGAGTAGGCTCATCCTATAGCTAGTGTACAACGTACGTAGGCTTACATATGCGCTGAGCATACTCTGTAACATAACTGAGTTGAAGGTTTTGTTTACATTGGCAATAAATTTTAAGAAGAAATGCTGCTGTGAGTTGTATCTTCCTTGGATTGCTATATTTGGTAGCAGAGCGTTCACCACGGCAATCTTCAACCCAGTGGGTTACCAGCATGTTCCTGGGAATATTTACTGCAATTGCAAGGTAGGACATTTGTTGGAGTTATGTACAGTGCTAGTGGGAGTAAATTGGGGCCAGGCAGTGTAAGTGATAAAAATGACGTTCTTGACTATGTTATGGGAACAGAGACAGGCGCAGGTGATGATGAAATGATGAAACGTGGTTGTGATCAAGATTTGTTAGCAGAAATACGTGGTGTGGTTAGGGATAAGGATCTTGTTGATGAAGAAGTAGCGTAGCGTAGTGAGGAATGACAATAATGGAGGGGGTTGCAAGAATTTGGATTTTGGAGCTGGTATTTTTGTTACTATAAGTGGTGAAAATGATGAAAAGCCTTGGAAAAAGGACGTTATAAAATTGTGGTCGGAAGTCGTAAATATTCAGAAAGTAGTGGATTTTAACCACTGCGAAAACTTTAATTCTTTTAGCAGAGTAGGGGAGTTAATAAATGCATTAAAAGAGAACCAGAAAATTTTGGTGAATGAAATTAGGAAAACCAATTTAACGGTTAAAAAGGCTGGAGATAGTATAGATTTCACTGTGGAAAACCAGAAGCCACTTTTTAATGGGGATGTTGCTAAGGAGCTGGGTCGTCTTTTAGCAAATAATAACAAAAAATGGGAAGATAGGTTGGATAGATTGAATCGTTGGTGCTAAAACAGATTCGCCTTGATAGAAGATGAGTTGGATAGGGTGTGTAGGAGAGGGGCCTGTAATACGCATGTAATAATGCTTTTTCAATAAAAAAAAAAAAAAAAAAAAAAAAAAAAAAAAAAAAACTCCACAGCTCGAGAAAATGAGTGGGAGAAACAGTGGTAGGAAGGAAATCAAGAGATGGTTTGAACAGGCAAAAGTGTACCAATCAGCTTAACCTAGCAGGCACTGATGCCGTAGACTATGTTAAAGTTAGTTTGATGGAGCCTGCTAGCACAAGAAAGTCATGCTAAGCCGAAAACGTTGGAGGAAATGGAGACTAAGCTACTAGAAGCGTATGCAGATAATATGGATGATCTAGAGAGAAGGAAAGAACTGTGGTTTGCACAACAGGGAATCCAAGAAGGTGTTTGGGAGTATTTAGACAGAATAATTGACTTGGAAGAAGAAAATGTATGATTTTTGAAAAAGGTTTGAGGGACGGGAAAACTGCCTGTGATCTAAAGGATAAGATTGAAAACGGAGTCATAGACCAATTTGAAGATGCTGGTAGATTTGTGCAAGATAGAGTGAAGGTTATGAAAGAATTTGGTAATGTTTCTGACAGCCACTTGCATAGCAGGAGGAGAGATGATAAAGAAATTAAGTGTTGGACTTGTAGGGATCAGGGTCATGTATCATACCAGTGTAAAAATGCAGGGTTTTCTAAAGACAATATAGAGCAGGATCATGGGGAAGGACACCAGTATAAGGGAAGGCTTGATAAAAACAGAACGCAAAATAAACATTTTTTGGAAAATCAGTTTACGGGCACTTGTTGGTCTTGTGGGGAAGATGGTCATCCAATTTATAAGTGTAATCTATACTTTAGTAAGAACAGAGGGTTAGATAATGCAAGAGGAGACAAGGTTGTGAGGGAGATGTCATTGCAGGCCGGTGATAATACCCAGGAAAACTTGTGAGGCCGGGCGTTAACTTGAACGTCCGCCAAGTGAATGTTTAAATAAGAGAGGAGACACTATGAAACTTGACACTCAGCATAGAGGGAAAGAAAGCTGTGGGACTTATGGATTCTGGGGCAAACTGTAAAATTAATATTTGGGGAATCTAAAACCAAAAGCGGTGACATTGTATAATAGTAGTGACTACATATGTGACCTGAGTGGTAATGAAATTAATATAATAGGTCATGTCGTTGTTGATGTGGAAGTAAGTGGAATGGAACAGAATAGCTTTGTATTCTATGTCAAGAGAGCTGAGAAAGGAAGGAATGGTCTTGGCAAGAACACTGACCAAGAGTGCCTATGGGCATGAATGTTTTGTCTTTGCTATTTGAAAAATGGGGAGTCACCAAAAATGTTAACATGATGGCATCAGAGAAAGAGGGATTAAAAGCTGAATCTGGTAAAGTTTTGGATTGCTGTATGAGACGAGTTGGTCAAACTATGCAGGTTTGGCAGGAGGATGATGATTTAGGATATGCTAGTTGCTTAAGACAACAGAATAGAAATGTCCCGTCAGGTAGCAGGAAACTAATTAAGGAATACATTGATAGCCTAAAGGAAGTGCCAAAGGAGTATGTAGTTTTAGAGAAAGTAGCAGAAGAGAGTAAAAATGTGTTGCCTCCGGGCGTTCAGGTCTTGCCCAGTTTTTCTATATATGAATGGGACATTGGATATGTTTGTTGCTAATTGGTCTAAAGATAATGTTAGCATTGAAGCAGACAGTATATTGGCCACGGTGCAACTTGGCATAGGGGAGTTTATGGAGGATGATGATAACTAGCATACTGAAAAACTATCAGAGGAAGAACTTCAAAACCACAGACGGAAGTTGGGAGTAAATGTCGATGAAAGTAACTTAAGTAAATCGGATTTGTTAAGACTTGATCAGATACTTTACAAATATAAGGACTGTTTTGAGCTAAATGATTCGGACCTAGGTTTGATGAATGGATGAGAACATTCTATTAGATTGCCCTGTGGGAAACTTATCAAATTACCGTATAGGAGAATAGTACCCACGTCAATCCCTGAGGCCAAACAGTTGCTGGATGACTTAGAGACGGGGAGTAATTGAAGAAAGTACAAGTCCTTATGCAACACCTATAGTCCTTGTGAGGAAGAAGGGGGGAGGCTTAAGGTTGTGCATTGATTATAGGAAATTTAATGAAAAAACTTTAAAGGATGCATTTCCTCTTCCTAGAGTGGCGGAGTGTCTGGATTCATAGGAAGGGGCCAAATACTTTTCCACTTTTGACCTTAAGCAGGGCTATCACCAAGTTTTGCTAAGAAAAGAAGGTAGAGAGAAAACTGCATTTTCTGTACCATGGGGACACTTTCAGTATCTCAAGTGTCCAACGGGTCTGACAAACAGCCCAGCAACCTTTCAACGATGCATGGAGAATATTTTAGGGGATATGTTTTTTGAATTTCTAGTCATTTATTTGGATGATGTATTATTTTTGAAGACCATTGACGAACACTTATCAAGATTGGAGGCATTGCTGGAGCGCATAAAGTCTTATGGGATGAAATTAAAGCCAAATAAATGTCATTTTTTGCAGACAAGTGTAAGTTACCTAGGATTTAGCATCAGTAATCAAGGGATAGGACCTGAGCTAAAGTAAGATTGAAGCAGTGAAGAATTGGAAGAGGCCAGAAACTATTAAGGAAGTGCGAGCTTTTCTGGGATTTGCAACATTTTATAGATTTATTAAAAATTTTGCCATAATTGCCAAGCCACTCAATGAATTATTGAAAGGAGAAAAGAAAAAATCCAGTCAAAGTATTAATGATAGATGGACAGAAGATGCGGAAATGGCCTTCCAGACATAGATAGAAAAATTGATAGCTGCCCCAGTATTGAAAGGGATCGAGTTTGGGAAAGCGTGTACGTTAGAAATAGATGCTAGTTACGATGGACTTAGTGCTGTTTTGTCCCAATATAAGGAGGATAAGCTGCATCCTGTAGCTTATGCAAGTAGGTCACTGAAACCACGCGAAAGAAACATGAAGAACTATAGTTCAAGGAACCTAGAATTGTGTGCTTTGAAGTGGGCTGTTACTGAAAAATTTAAAAATTATCTTATTGGCACAAAGTGCATAGTGTATATGCCCCTTTGAGCAATCTCAGTACAGCAAAACTTGATCACACAGAACAAAAATGGGTGGCAGATTTGTCGGTATTTGACAATGAACTTAAATTCAGACCAGGAAAACAAAATGTTAGAGCCCACATTCTGTCACGCAAGTCTGGAGAGGAGATGGTGATGAATGAAGACGAAGAAGCATGAGGACGCAAATTTTGTTTGTGCCATAAGTAGACATCAGATTTTAGAGTGGGAGGACGTTGTTAATAAAACAGAAAGCTTGTCCAGTTTTAAAGATTGTAAGGAAATGGATAGAAGAAGAAAATATTGAGTTAGAAAACATTAATTTTAAACCCGAATTAGGAGAAAAGGAGAAAGAAAGTCTTGTGATAAGAAATTATATTCTTTCTCATATGGATCAATTAGGTAACATGATTTATAGATTAGCCGTTCCTGTTCTTTTAAGAAGTAAGTGTTTAGTCGAAGCTCATGATAAACTAGGGCATCAGAGTATTGATAGAAGTTACAAGTTACTGAACTCTAGGGTTTATTGGCCCAACATGAGGGGATTTGTAATGGATTTCATTAGAAATTGTGAAACTTGTTTAAGGGCAAAAGATGAAATTCCATATAGAAATACCAATCCTGTTCATGTGGAAACTTCTCAGTATATGGAAATTGTGGCGATAGATTTTTGTTCCGTGGAAAAATCAACCTCTGGAAAGGAGCATATTTTAGTTTTAAGTGACCTGTTTAGCAAATACGTATGGGCATATCCAACGAAGGTTCAGAAAGCGACAACAGTGGCTAAAATTTTGGTGGAAGAGCTCTTTTATAAACATGGAATTCCTCAGCAGATTCATATTGACCAGGGGAGAAATTTCGAAAGCGCTCTAATTAAGGAAATCTGTAAAAGATTTAATGTAAAGAAATCACGCACTTCTCCATAGCACTGTAAAAGATTTAATGTAAAGAAATCACGCACTTCTCCATAGCACCCTGAAGGAAACGCTCAAGTGGAAAGAATGAAAAGAACTCTGTACGGTCTATTTAGAAGTTTGGAGGAGAAGAGGAACCAATGGCCATTGTATTTGCAGAGTTTAGTATTTGCGTATAACATAACACCTCACTCTGTGACAGAATTTTCTCCATATTTCTTGTTGTTCGGGAGGGAACCTTGTATTTTGATCGAGAGTTGGGGGTATCTGGAAGACATGTACAAATTTCAAGACTGAGACTGGTTACGTCAGTCAACAATGCAAAATGCAAAAAGAAGTTTGGGATTTGGTTAGAAGGAACACACAAAAGAATTGGGTATCAAAAGCAAAGCCTATGTTAGCAAAGTCCAGAGAAAGTGATTTGGAGGTAGGACAAAAGGTTTTATTACGAGAAAATAAAATAATTGGAAGAGCGAAACTAGGAGACAAATACGGTAAAAGAAAGTGGGTAATTGTAGTACTTAACAGGGACTGTGGCTTGTATAGAATTAGGCCTGAAGGAAGTGATGCTAAGGTTATTAAACCGTTCGCTGGGATAGAAAGGAATGAGGGGGAAGAAAATATTGATGACTTGGATACGGATTATAATGATAATTTCGGAACCGCTGATAGGGATGACAGCAGCTTAGAAATGCCTGATATGGAAGAAGTTTTAACCAGGTTCGGGTTTGATTTTAGCAACCATGGTAATAGTAAACCTAAAGGTGTTGATGAAGAGGTTGAACAAGAGGAAGGAGTAACAATTAATGCACTAGTACTGAGAAGATCAGAGAGGATACGAAACACGCAGCGATCAGAGTTGTAAATGTCTTTCTTTGTCGGAAAACAGGTAATGGTAGTGTGAGAGGATGGAAGTGTGTAGTGTGTGTACGATGAGGGCATCGTAAAACTGTAGGGGGGTTGTGTGTAGCACTGTATGTTCTCCGCCAAGTGTGTTTCATCTTTCACAGCACTAGCTACCAAATAACAACCGTTAACGAGACAGCAAATGAGGACGAACGGCCAAATAGATCGGCATGAACGGAACTGCCTTCACGGACCTGTTTACCGGAGGAACTACCCATTCACTGGTTAATATATACTATCTGTAGAAAAATGTAAATTAGATGACGGACCTGAAATTTACCGGACTTTGAGTAGGCTCATCCTATAGCTAGTGTACAACGTACGTAGGCTTACATATGCGCTGAGCATACTCTGTAACATAACTGGGTTAAAGGTTTTGTTTACATTGGTAATAAATTGAAAGAAATGCTGCTTTGAGTTGCATCTTCCTTGGATTGCTCTCTCTCTCTCTCTCTCTCTCTCTCTCTCTCTCTCTCTCTCTCTCTCTCTCTCTATATATATATATATATATATATATATATATATATATATATATATATATATATGCTGAAATAGCAGTCTATAGGCCTACGGATGTGTTGAACTGAGACTAGACATATCTTCAATGTGAAAAGTGTTGATTACATAGCGACATGCTTCTGTGATATACCATTATAGGTTTAAAGTAAAATTTTATATGCCCAAATGAGATATTAAATAGCAAGAAGGCTTGTTTGTGATTGAGGTGTGCTGCTATCAGATCACGAAATGTGTAATTTTGAGTTTGAAAAATATATGTGGGCTGTGCGTGTTTAGAACCGATATATATGATCATAAATTTTGGTCCCCATCAATTCGAGCAAAGTAAAACACATGATTGCTTCTGAGTTGTTTGGTAGTATGTAGTTTTCTATAATACGCCCTTTTTTTTCTAAATTCATAAACGTAACGTAATCATAGGGACTGAAAAGTATTAGGGTTATGTTTGAAAATGACATTGCTCTACTAACAAGTTTAAAACATATGGCTAATCGTTGGTTACACAGTTATCAAATGATTTGTCTGTGGTTTATTGCAAATGTTGACCTTTGTGTTGCAACGTTTATCTTTTATACTTGCAAGAGTATTGTTTCCCAGAATTGCAATTACCGTAAATATTGGGCTGATTTAAATAAATGATAGGCGCATATGTAAAAGTTTTGTCTCTTAGCAAAGGCACTGGAGAGAGAGAGTCTACTATTACAGATGCCTTAAGAAATGTGTGATGCGTCTATTAGTCAATTAGTAATTCTTTAGAAAAAAAAAAACCTTCTGACAAGCAGCAGAGGCATTACGATTTTTCTTATAACGGACATCAAGATTTATAAACTGTTTTAAATCGAGTGCAACCAACGGTTTCTCCTGAACGTGGTAGGGTAAGCTAACCCTTGGAGAGAGAAAGAAAAGTATCAAGTAACGAGATTCGGAGACAAGAGACTAACGCCTTGTGCTTACGTTTTCATAGCTAATGAATGAGACGCATTTTAATAATAATAGTAATAATAATCATAGTAATAATAATAATAGTAATAATAATAATAATAATAATAATAATA
This sequence comes from Macrobrachium nipponense, assembly GCF_015104395.2. NCBI lineage: Eukaryota > Metazoa > Arthropoda > Malacostraca > Decapoda > Palaemonidae > Macrobrachium > Macrobrachium nipponense. Next base: position 30,750,601 of record NC_061090.1, on the reverse strand, counting down.
ATAATAATAATAATATGTTCGTCCGTATGTTCGCTAAACTCCTTAATAACATTTATTCTCACCTTACGTAAGCATTTATAATCCAGATAAGGGCTGTTCAGATTTCTCAAATAATAGCCTATGGGGAATCTTTCAGTTTTGATTGTAAAAAGTAAAAATAAATATTAAAAAATGCACTAAAAGCTTCTTAGGTGCAATCGAGTATTCTGTCCGGTGATGACCTATGGCACAGCCCATGAAACTCTTAACAGCGGCCCATAAGTGGCCTATCCTATATCATTTCTAGAAGCACGATTAAGGTTGACTTTAACCTAAACTAAAAATAAAAACTACTGGGTCTAGAGGGCTGCAATTTGATACGTTTGATGATTGGAATGTGGTTGATCAACGTCCAATTTGTAGCCCTCTGGCCTCGGTAATTTTTAAGGGTTATTTTTCGGAAGACTTAGCCACCGCCTACATTAAAATTTATATTTTTCTTGGGTAAAAAAAAAACACACGCACACAAACTTCTCAATGCATAACCTTCACAAATTCTTAATGACAGAGAAGAATGAACGAAAAGCAAAAGCAATGACTCCCAAGTGAATGAGCTATGAAAAGTAGGCCTAGTGTTTAAAAATGGTATTTTCATTTTAAAATAAGTTTTTAAATATACTTACCTGGTAGTTACATATATATAGCTTAATCCCGCCGATTCGTCGCGCGCACGGCAGAAATTCAAAATTCGCGGCTATCGCCGATAGACGGTCAGGTGATCATACCTGTGCTCCCTCTATGTAGGTATCTGGAACCATTCCCATTATCCTCAGAAATTCCATGCCTCTGTTCTCAGAGGGGAGGAGGGAGGGACCTTTTATATATGTAACTACCAGGTAAGTATATTTAAAAACTTATTTTAAAATGAAAATACCATTTTTAAATATCTAACTTCCCTGGTAGTTACATATATATAGCTGATTGGCACCTTGGTGGTGGGTCAGAGAACCGCAGCACCGTTGGGAATTCATAAAATTATTGATCGCTACAAATTAGCTGTACCAATAATCTGGTTCATACCTGATAAGGAAGTTGGCTTCGAAGTTTTTCTGCCTCATTAGCCTGCATTCCTTGAGAGACCCAGCGATCATCCCAGGGGGCTAGGGGGCTGTAGAAAGTCTCTGTGGGGCTGTCAGACGGTCCTCGACCTTAACCTGACTAGACCACCACCCTTGCTATCCTGGCAAAGCCATGGACAATGAGCTGACCACCTGACCAACTAACACACTAAAACCCACTCCATAAAACGTAACTTAGACTTTCACCCCAGACTGTGGAAGGTTGCAACAACCTTCACAGACAGCCTGTGAGGTCAAGTTCAGTAAAATGCAAGGGTATAAATAAGGTTATAGGTTAAGAGACAGTTGTACCTCCAACTACGGCGCCGGAGGCAACGTACGGCCCTAGGGAACACCAATCCTCATATTGGGTCTGTACGGCTTTAAAGTAGCAATCTGCGAAGACTGACTGGCTTCGCCAGAATGTCACTTCCAAGATCGATTCCATCGACTTGTGTCTATACGCCATCGAAGTCGCCACAGCTCTTACTTCGTGCGCATTGACTTTGAGTATTGGGAAGCTTTTCTCATCAAAATTCTGGTGAGCTTCCCTTATTAAATCCTTGACAAAGACCGCCAGCGCGTTCTTTGGCACAGGTAGTGAAGGCTTCTTTACCAAGGACTAGATGTTGTCTGTCTGTCCTCTAAATTTTTGGTTCTATGTAGATAATACTTTAGGGCTCTAACTGGACAAAGTCCTTTCTCCTTTTCCTGTCCAACTAACTGAGATAACCCTGGTATGGTAAAGGATCTAGGCCATGGGTGAGAAGGATTCTCATTCTTGGCGAGAAAACCTACTTGCAGCGAGCAGACTGCATTCTACCCATTGAAGCCTACATTCTTGCTAAAGGCTTGCAACTCTCCTATCCTCTTCGCCGTTGCCAATGCAACCAGGAATAGGGTCTTCTTGTGAGATCCTTCCATGAAGCCTTGTCGAGGGTTCGAACCTTCTCGAGGTTAGAAAAGTCAGAACAACATCCAAATTCCAAGAGGGGGTTGGGTTATCCTTACTCTTAACTGTCTCAAAGGACCTTATGAGGTCCGAGGGATCCTTGTCTCCCGACATGTCAAAATCTCTGTGACGGAAGACGGAGGCTAGCATGCTGCGTTATCCCTTGATAGTTGATACTGCTAGTTTCTCTTGGGTTCTTAAGTGTAACAGAAAATCTGCTAGTTGAGTTATAGGTACTGAAAGAGGAAATGATGTTAATTCTGGCACCCCCATTTTTTTCCTTGAAAAAAAAAACCACGTTCCCCCCAACCTTTTGACTGATACACCTTGATTGTGGACGTCCTCCTTGCTCTCGCGATTGCTCTTGCAGCTTCCCTCGAAAAGCCCTTCGCTCTGCCAGTTTTTCGATAGTCGAAGGGTAGTTAGATTGAGAGAGAGGCGATTTTGATGGTGTCTCTCTATATGTGGCTGTCTGAGTAGATCGTTCCGACACGGTAACGATCTGGGGATGTCTACTAGCCACTCCATCACATCTGTGATCCAGGGTCTCATGGGCCAAAAACGGAGCTATCAGGGTCATGCGGACGTTGTTCGATTCCCTGAACTTCTTCATGACTCAGTCTAGGATCTTAAATGGGGGGGGAGGCGTACGTGTCTAGTCCTTCCCAATCCATGAGGAAGGCGTCTACTGCCACTGCTTCCTGGTCTGGGACTGGAGAGCAGTAAACAGGTAACCTCTTTGTTCTCTGCGTTGTAAAGAGGTCTATAGACGGTTCTCCCCACCGATTCCACAGCCTGCTGCATACCTCGTGATGCAGGGTCCACTGCGTCGTGAGAACCTGAGGAGATCCGCCCTGACGTTCTTCTCTCCTTCTATAAAGCGAGTTAGAAGAGTAATGTTCCTCTCTTTTGCCCACAATAAGAGATCCTTTGCTGCCTCGTAAAGGAGTCCGAACGAGTGCCTCCCTGCTTCTTTATGTAGGTCAACGCCGTGGTGTTGTCTGCGTTGACCTAAACTACTTTGATCTTGCCATAGACTAGAGATCCCGTCATTCCTTAGTGTTGCACGCCACCCACGTCCGATGCGTCTGAATACAACACTAGGTCGGTGTTCTTCTGTTGAAGTTCGAAACCTTCTTGTAGCTTGTTGGTGTCGTGCCACCAACTCAACTGATTGTTCTGGAACAACCTATTGAGTCCACAACGTAAGCCGTAACTGAATCGGGCGCTCTGACAGCTGCCTACTGACAGCGTTCGGTAATGAGGCAAGTTGTCAAGCATCCGAGCAAGTCACGTGATTTCTTAAGGCATGTGCCCAATAGGCGAAAGTCAATTGCCCTCTAGAGGCCGAGGTTCTTAATGGCAAGACATTCTCATAGTAGTTGACTCTCAACTAAAAACGAAAACAACATTATGTTCCATTGAACACGAAGGTGGAAAGTGAATGCAAACTACGTCTTCACAGCCGAATCGTGAGAAGGATTCTCAAGGTTCTGAATCTGTGCTTATAAAGAACTGAAAACGCTTAAAAACAAAAGGCTAATTTTTTTTATTCATTTTTTGGCTGTAAGGTGAGGGATTGTAATTGTAATGAAAGCGGGGCGGTTTCCAGTAATGAAAACAGGGAAGTACTACTTCTCATGGGCTGATTATTTGGAAGTAGAGCTGGCAGGTCGGGGAGCAGGCGATGTCTTCCGTATATATCTGTCAATTCCGGGTGAACAATGAACAATTGCACCTCTCCGAATAAGAGATATTTTGACGACAAACTCAGATGACTGAAGAAAAAATTCCGCATTATCGCAATGCGATGCAGCGTGAGACTAGTAAAGACTTCTGTTACCGTGCGGTAAACATAAAGATGAAAGATTCCAGAATATATATCTGTTGCAAATTCTCGCAATATTCAAGGGGATGCAGAAGATGTCATTCATGTATGCGAGAATCCCCGTTAATCAGAGATGTAAGTCCGATATTGTTGGACAGAGAAAAGGTTCGTTAGTCAATCCTTGTATGGGAGACACACATAATCCGACCATGCATCTCGGAGAGCCAGCTGGAACTAGGTTGTCTTGCTGTAATCCCCTACTCTGTGGTTCTTGCTCACTCGCTATCCTGAGTTGCTAGCTAATCCATTAATCCATTCTTCGAAGGAATGCGTTCGGCTAGAATAATCGAGCGTTAAAAAAAAAGGATCTATTATGCTCGAGCAATTATATTTAAACAAAAACGGATTTCGGTAAAAACAAAAAACTGAGGTGGTGGTGTCGTGACCATACCATAAGTATCTGAAAAATCGAAACTGGTAACTCCTGGGAAGATGCAGACAGTCCCGAATTGCAGTTCCATTAGAATACTAGCCGTCTCGGTCACAAACCGTAGATTTAACTACGGTATGTGACTAACCCGCCCGGACAATTTAACTGCTTAAACAGAATCATGTCTCGAGGGTAATATACGTCGTGTATTTGTAGGTTTCTATACAACGAATTCCATCCTAAATTCTTTTCCCTTAGAGGAATGAGAATAAGGATTGGAAATCTACACCCTTCCTTCTCTATTCAAGAGAGTGAAGGAGAAGTTTTCCCCTCAGGAAAACTTCAATAGTGAAAACAGAAAACTCGAAGACGAAAGTTCAAGTCAAAATGACAATTTGTCGAAAATTGCATTTTTCCTAACTATACAAACCTGAGGTCCTTTAACAATAGGAAGTAGCTAGCGGCAGCTGGAACGGTCGTAAGCTTCGAACAAGGGGAGAACGGTAGTTAACTGCTTGTCCGACAGTCGCGCTGGGAGGTAAACAAATCACTTTTGCTTTTGGCCCATGCAAAATACGCAGAGTGAGGGGTGGCATGAGGAGGGACTATATGTAAAGGACCTCAGGTTTGTATAGTTAGGAAAAATGCAATTTTCGACAAATTGTCATTTGTTCCGATACGTAATACAAACCATCGGTCCTTTAACAATAGGAAGACTCACTTCTTGGTGGGAGGAATCTGAGTCTTTTGATGAACAGACTGGTGTTCGTCCATCCCTGGAATGCCTCCCTGGTCGTAAGAGCGAGGGAGGGATCCAAGCCTCTGTCCGATTGATCGGGGTGTGCACCGCAGGATCAATGGTCAGACCTCTGGGCCGAGTACTAAGAGAGAGGCAAGCGTATCTCTTCGTACCAGCAAGCAAGAACTTGTTCCTGTTTGCAAGAGGCAACATAAAGTATGGGTTGTCTCAAGCTGGCATCCACTTCCTCCCCCTTGTTGGAGGAAGTGGTGGATATACGCTCCTATCCCTAGTGAAAGGGATAGGATGGGGCTCTGTTGAGTAGCTCACCTGCATCTTGTCCTTATCCAGCAGGGTGACGACCGTGTTCCTCTAACCACAGGTAGAGGGGAAGAAAAAGATGGGAAGAGGAGCCAGTCACACTCTCATTCACTCATCCATTCTTACGGTCACACCAGGACTCGATGCTGTTCAGCCTGCGAGGGTCTGGGTTCGCTACACAACGTGTTGAGCAGCCACCACGGGTCCCAAGGAAAAAGATCCAAGGACCTGTGGGCAATATCCCGAAGGTAGAAGGAAGGGCATGTGGTCTGGTTGGACCAGACCCCTGCCTTCAGTACCTGCGCCACGGAGAAGTTCTTGCGGACAAGGCAGCATCTCCTTCGCATCGAAGGCGGTGAAGTCCATTAGGGAGGGGATTGTGAACGACTCGAACCAATCGTCAGGGACCGAAGGGTTCTGAGTCTTCGCTACGAAGTTCGGTACGAAATCGAGCGTCACGGATCCCCATCCCCTGGATGCTTGACTTCGCAGGAGAAGTCATGCAGTTCCTCAGAGGAAAAGAAGGAAATAGTCGCATGACCTATCCCTCTTCTCTACTTCGGTGATGTCCAGTACCCATACTGGTCTGTCCGTTTGCCACGAAGTCTCTCGTATCCTCCTATCCCCATGCAGCGAAGTTCTCGGTAGTGGATAGGACACCGACACTCCATGGTGGGTGTCAATGGTATGGGTACTGTGACAAGCTATTAAAACGAAGTAATGATTGCTGTGTAACAACCGAACTAAGTCAACAGCGTAGTTCGTAACTGACTCGGCCGCTCTGACAGCTGCCGACTGACTGCGTTCGGTAGGAGGCAAGTTTGTCAAAGCATCCAAGTAAGTCACGTGACTTCGCCTTTTAAAGGGTTATGCCGAGAGACCAAACAAATAATGTATTTGTTTGTCACCAATGCCGGACAGCGAGGTGATGATTCTCTTAAGGCATGTGCCCAACAGGCGAAAGTCAATTGCCTTCTAGAGACAGAGGTCCCTGAAGGTAAAAACATCTCATGGTTGTTGAATCTCAGCTAAGGAGAAACAACACTATGTACCGTTGAAGACGAAGGTAGATATTGAATGCAACCTACGTCTTCACAGATGAATCGAGAGAAGGATTCTCAAGATTCATAACCTGTGCTTACAAAATGACTGAAAACGCAATAAACGCTATTTCATTGCTGTCCGGTGAGAAGTCGTAGTTGCAATGAAAGCGGGGCGTTCTTCAGTAATGAAAACACAGGGGAAAGCCGCCTGAAGAACTGCTTCTCATGGGCTGAACATTTGGAAGTAGAGCTGTCAGGTCGGAGAGTAGGCGATGTCTTCTGACACATCTCGTAATTCGGGTTGAACAATGAACAATTGTACACCTACGAATACGAGATATTTTGAAGACAAACTCAGATGTCTGCAAAATCATTCGCATTATCGCAGTGCGATGCAGCGGGGAGACTTGTACAGACTTCTGTTAACCGTGCGGTAAACAGAAAGATGAAAGAGTCCAAGAGATATCTCTGTTGAAAATTCTCGCAATGTCGAAGGCGATGGAATCTAGCGTCACAGCAGTAGATGGTCCTTCATTATTGCGAGAATCCCCATTAATCAGAGACCTAAGTCCATGATTGTTGGGCAGAGATACGGTTCGGTAGTCGATCAAACCAGGGGAGAGAGAGACATAACTGACCGTGCATCTCGGAGGCCCAGCTGATACTAAGCTGCTGTCAGGCAGTTCAATACGCAGTAGTTGAGGCCTGAGCTCGTCGCCGAATCGTCATCCTGAGTTGCCATGTAATCCATTATTCCACGAAGGAATGCGTTCGGCTAGAAACTACCGAGCATAAAAGATATGCTCGAGCAATTATATTTAGGCGCGAAACGAATTTCGGTAAATATAAAAGTTGAAATGGTGTTGTCGTGACAAAACCTAAAGTATATAAAAGATTGAAACTGAAAACTCCTGGAGGTTGCCAAGACAACCCCGAGTTGCAGTTCAATTAGAATACTTCTCTTCTAAGTCGCAATCCGTAGATAAACTAGGATATGCGCCTACCCCTCGGACAATTCAACTGCTTAGTAGAATCATGTCGCGAGATTAATATACGTAGTATATTTGTAGGATTCTGAACAACGATCTCCATCCTAAATTCTTTCCTTCAAGAAAACAAAATAAGGATTGGAGATCGACACCTTCGATCTCTATCAAAGAGAGTGAAGGAGAAGTCTTCCTCGAAGGAAAGCTTCAATGGTGAACAGAATACTTAAGACGATAGTTCAAGCCAAACTGGATATCCCGTCCGATCTTCTCTATTCCAGGTTGGTCGGCCACTGTGAGATAGTTTCTTTCAGCAGCAGTCTTCTTCCCAATGCTAGAAATTCCAGGAATTCGAGCATAGGCGAGGTTCCCGATTATCGTGTATATCGGGGATTCTCGTCTCGCTCACGTTGGACCGTGGTCTCGCGTAAGTGTTTGGAGATCGTAAAAAACTCGAACACTGAATGCGCTAGAAATTCCGTAGAATTCTAAGCAGTCTGCGAAAAACCCCCACCGAATTCGTCAAACGATATCGGCTGGTGTCCTCTCGATTCCCGTAGAAATCGAGAATGGGGCAGGATTCCTCCTCAACGACCGGGGCTTACGTCAGGTAGGACCCGAAGGTCCCCCGGTAGCGCAGTCCCGAACGTTGGGATCCTACAGAGAAATCTCTGTAGGATCCCTCCCCTTTCCCTCGTAGCCGTAAGGAGAGAGGGAATGGGGGAGGAATTGGATACTCGCTCGCCTTCCCAGTGGAACTAGCGGTAGGAGAAGGGTAGGAGCAGCCATCGCCTTGCGGCGATGGCCTCTCAGTCTGGGAAAACGTATCGTCAGGAGAAAACGTTTTCCCGCGGAGGGTTACGAACTCTCACTGTAGGTAAGGGTCTGCCGCCACTGTCGTCTGGGTGGGGCTGATCGACACCTGACAGGAGAGAGCCGATACCGTCCTCCGACTCATTCCAGTCCTCGTCGAGGTCGAAACCTCTCAGGAGGACCCGAAGGAGTATTTAAATACGGTGTCCGAAGACACGTAGAAACGCCGCTGTCGCAGTAGAGGAGGTGGAAGTTGCTTGACGTGGGCTCTGCTGGTGGGAGCGGCAATCCTTCCGCAAGGTCATTATGCTGACGAATCAGCTTAATGACTTCTGCAAATTCCTCTGTATCTCGGGAGTAACCGCGTCTTGCGAGTAGGACCGTCCAGTCCCTCCAACAAGAACAGATCCCGAGATACTCCTCCTTCAGAAGGAGGAACAGCGGCAGACCCCTGACGGTCGCCTCCAGCTACTTGCGCGTATGTCCTGGTCGGTCCTAGAAACCGTGCCTGGTCCATACGGCGTCATAGCGGGATCGCGAGCGGCGCACCTCTCGCGATCCCTCATTAGGTACCTCGCTCTCCCGGTGTAGCCCGAGGAGGTTTTGAAGGTACAGGAGAGGCAGACCTGACGCTCCCCCCCCTAGCTCGCTGGCAGGACCAGCGTGCTTGGAGGGCTGCTGCTGATCGTCCACCCGCGGTGGCGACGAGCAGCAGGCCTAGCTTTGCCGCTCGCCTGGGGCGAGAGGCTTTTTTCGGCTAAGAACGTCGACGCTTTTTTGATCCTCTAGCGTCAGGCGAGCTGTTCCGCTGGTTACCGTCCTCCGCCCGGTCCCGATGGGAGCGGCGTCAGGTGACCTGCTAGGCTCGCTGTCGCGGAGAGACCGGCAGGCGTCCTCTCGGCGCGTCGAGCCGCTGGTACCCAGCCGTGGCTGGTACCGACGGCCGCGGGGACCCCTTCCTCGCCTCAACTCGTGGGCTGGTCAGCGACCGTCACGTCAACCCGAGCAGCCAGCTGGTCGCTGCGAGAGCGTCCACTGGCCTGGCGAGAGTCGTCTGCACGACACTCGCCAGTCTTCTGCTCCGCGCTTCGGTCTTGACGGCGAGCGAGCTCGGGTGTCAAGACTTTGGCTGGACGGTCTCCCGCGGGAGGGAGACCGTCCACTCGGTACTTCTCGCTAACGAGAAGCCGAGGCGGATCCTGGCTTTAGCGGCAGAAAACCGCTAGAACCAGGCGACGGTGAAGTGCCAAGCCGAAGCTGGTACTCCTCTGGTCCCCGTCTTCTTCTCCTTGCTTGGTAGAAGAAAAGACGGGCCCTGTTCCCGAGGGAGCAGGGGGACCAGCAGAAGAGCTCCCCGAATCGCCGGAGCGAGACGGGCCCTTAGAAGGTCCCGAAGGAGCCTTCTTAGGGGGAAAACCCGGGTTACCAGCTGGTCGCTGCAAGAGCGGCCGCTGGCCTGGCAAGAGTCACCTGAGCGTCTCTCACCAGCCTTCTGCTCCGTGCCGCGTCTTGGCGCCGAGCGAACTCTGGCGCCGAAACTTGGCTGCACGGTCTCCCGAGGGAGAACGTACACTCGGGATCTCTCGCGAACGATGAGACCGAGCCGGAACCTGACGTAGCACCAGGCGAGGAAGTACCAGAGCTAACCGATACTCCTCTGGTCCCCACCGTCTATCTCTTCCTTACGGAAGGGAGACGGGCCCCGCGTCCTGAAGGAGCAGGAGGACCAGCAGAAGGACCCCCCGTCCCACCGGGGTGGGACGGGCCCTTAGAAGTTCCCGAAGGAGACTTCTTAGGGGGGGAAGGGACAGCCTTCTTCTTCTTCGGCTTATGGGGCCTTAGAAGTCGAAGGGGAAGAGGGGCAGCAGCAGACGATGAAGACGAAGATGACAGCTTCCTCTTCCTCCTCCTCCTGTCAGCTCACGCAGGACAGTCGTCAGGTCCTCCATCCAGGCCGGAGCCGGGGCTATTGCCGAAGCAACACGGCCCGACTGCACCTGTCCGGAAGGACCTGGGACTGGGGAAGACACACCGTGGGCAGGACCAGCATGGACAGGCTCAGGAACCAGGAGCGACAGGAACAGCAACCAGCTCAGGAGCGGCAGGAACAGCGGCAGCGGTAGACCCAGAAGGACAGCCAAAGAAGCCAACAGCGGAATCACATCAGCGGCAGTACGGCAGGCCCACCCAGCGATCGCCTCGTAGAATCATCGGCAGCCAGCGGAACCTGGGTCCTGGCGGCCGGTCCAGGGGGCGAGCTGCTGGAACAGCGGAAGTCTGGGGGCAGGCAAACACGAAGAAAACAGGCGGCGGCGGCAACCCCACCTCGGTACGGCGGCGGCCCTAGTAGCGGCAGACGGCGTCATTGACACAGCATGGGGAGTGTAGACCAGAGAGAGCAGCATAAGCGGCCGTGGTAGTAGTGGAGACCGCCCCAGACCTCGCTAGACGCTGCAGCAGCCCGTGGGATGCTAGGCACGCCCTGCCGCCCGCGGTGGTCCATACCTGTCCAAGGTCGTCTCCCACGGATGTAGCACCTGCGTAACATAGATAGATTAGTAAGAGGGGTTCCCTCACGCACGGGGGGAAGACATGCCCCATCCCGAACGCAAGGAAGACCCCAAATACAAAATACAACGAAGAAGCTGAGCGGGGGCAGGAAGGAGGACGAAGAATCGGATACCAAGGGAGTCGCGGGAGAGCTTTCCGACGACTTCCTGGCAGACCTTCGCTTCCCCTACCCCCGCACAGCAGTGAAAAGTAATATGAAAATGAAACAGAATACTGCCCTTGCGATTCACTTCATAGAACCTAAAGGGGAAAAGATCAATTCCCGGGTAAGAACGGAAACTTGATCCAATAATATGATGCTATCATAAAATATATATGAAAATGAAACCGAATACTGCACTTGCGATTTCACTTTCACATAAAAAACAAAACGTAAGGATCAATTCCCGGGTAAGAACGAAAATTGATCCAAATTAAATTTCATGCAAATAAATAAATGAAAATGAAAAGAATTTTGCAATTGCGAATCCACTTTCATTGCATTCTATTATACAAAATTAAAAGGCTCGTGCCGAGCGCAATCACACTCGGTAATAACGAACGCCACAGGGCAAAAATATAATGAAAAGAGTACTTACATTTTTCAATTACACACTTTCGCCCAAAATACATGACTCGGCGCGAGCGCGCCCGCCCTCGGCACCGAGACATAATTCAAGGGTTCAATTCATGAAAAGAGAGGAAATCGCCGCATCTACGGCGATAATTCCATGTTGGTTCATAATTAAGTAATGAAATGAAAACAGTGTACTTACAGTTTTTCATTTTCAAGTCAAACAAACCATTAGTAGAAAACACAATATAAACAAAGCATACGACGATGAAGCGGGCAGAGAGCGATGACGAACACGTCCTTCACACCCGCGGCCGAAAGCAAAAGTGATTTGTTTACCTCCCAGTCGCGCGGCGCGCGACTGTCGGACAAGCAGTTAACTACCGTTCTCCCCTTGTTCGAAGCTTACGACCGTTCCAGCTGCCGCTAGCTACTTCCTATTGTTAAAGGACCGATGGTTTGTATTACGTATCGGAACAACTGGATATTCGCGTTCGTTCTTCTGTATTCCAGGGTTGGTCGTCTACTGAGAGGTATCCTTACTTCAGTAGCATTCTTCTTACAAACGCTAGAAATTCCAGGAATTCGAGCATTCGGCGAGATTCCCGATTATCATGAAAACCATTATCGGGGATTTAGATATAAAGTCCTGCGTTGCCTTTTGGGCTAAGGCAGAGGACCTCATTCTTGAAGGAGGAAGATTTCTGGGTTCTACCCTTCATAAACTGTGAGGGCGGGCTCCGAGGTACAGCCTGCTGAAAAATGATATTGTTATGTTACAATAAAGTTTCATACATACTTACCTGGCAGATATATACATAGCTAAGACTCCGTCGTCCCCGACAGAAATTCAAATTTCGCGCCACTCGCTACAGGTAGGTCAGGTGATCTACCGGCCTGCCCTGGGCGGCGGTAGGACTAGGAACCATCCCCGTTTTCTATCATATTTTCTCTCTTCCACCTGTCTCCTGCGGGAGGCTGGGTGGGCCTTTAATTGTATATATCTGCCAGGTAAGTATGTATGAAACTTTATTGTAACATAACAATATCATTTTCATACAATCAACTTACCTGTCAGATATATACATAGCTGATTGGCACCCTTTGGTGGAGGGTAAAGAGACAGCTTCTATATGGAATAGACAGGTAAACAAATATGTTGTAGGTATAAATAAAACCTTGGTTCCACCTGATAGGTGGTAGACTTTCGTGGGTGTTTTTGCCCAGTAGTCTGCATCACTCAAGAAACTTTTAGCCGATATATGATCTATGGCCAAGAGTTCTTGTGGGTCTGTCGATGGGGTCTTACCCACTTACTCGGCAGAGCCTAAAAGGACTTTGTCAATGGGTGCTGATCCACTTATATGACAATACACCTTATGAAGGAGCACACAACCAATCCCGACCACCTGATCCTAACCATATGTTAGAACTAAAGATTGTTACGAGTTATCCCCGAACTCGTCACAACAACCGTAACTCAAAACCACTACCAGCACACATACATAATTTTCAAAAAAATTATACTCAACTAATTGGATATGACAAGAATTCTCTTACTGAACAACATAGACGGCCGCCCGTGCTAGCCTAAGTCCTCCATTGTTCGAAGAGACTCGACCATATCCAAACAGAAGAAAAGTATATACATTAAGGATGGTTGTCGGCTCCCGTACCCAGAATCGTATCTGCCGATACGATAGGACCTAGAGAAAAGCACTTCTCATACGTCACACGCACGTCTTTCAAGTAATGAGATGCAAAATACTGAGTTTGGCATCTCCAATATGTCGTATCTATAATGTTTTTAAGCGACATATCTTATAAAACGCGAGAGACGGTCGCAAAAACCGCTCTTACTTCATGAGCTTTTACTCTCAGTAGTTGTATTGTTTCGTCAGGACAGACCTTATGAGCGTCCGTAATGACGTTTCTTACAAAGAACGCTAGAGCATTCCTGGACATCAGTCTTGTGGGGTCTTTTACCGCGCACCAAAGACCTTGTTCTAGAGCCTCCCAACTGACGCTTTCTCTGAAGATAGAACTTCAGAGCTCTAACAGGCATAGAGACCTCTCTGCTTCTCTGCCTACGAGACTCGACATTCCTTTGACTTCGAATGACCTAGGCCAGGGATTCGTGGGATTCTCGTTTTTCGCTAAAAACAAAACAGGGTCTTAAACGAGCAAATAGCCGAGTCTCCCTTGAATCCTACTTTATCCTGCAGAGCTTGTAACTCACTAATTCTTTTTGCCGTCGCTAATGATAAAAGGAATAGGCATTTTCTAGTTATGTCTCTAAATGATGCCAGATGCGGAGGCTCGAATCTATCCGAAGACAGATATTTGAGGACTACGTCCAAGTTCCAGTTCGGAGGTACTGGTTCCTTAGACTTTGAAGTCTCAAAAGATCTTATGAGATCGTGGAGATCTTTGTTATTTGCCAGATCTAATCCTCTGTTCCTGAATACAGCCGAGAGCATACTTCTGTATCCCTTTATTGTGGATACGGCTAGATGAGATTTTACTCTCAGGAATAGCAAGAAATCAGCAATTTCCGCTATAGAGGTAGAGGAGGAGGACAACTTCTTGGCTCTACACCACCTTCTAAAGACCTCCCACTTCGACTGGTATACTTTCGTAGTGGAGGTTCTGCGAGCTCTCGCGATCGCGCTTGCCACTTCGCGAGAAAAAGCCTCTCGCTCTGACAAGTCTTTCGATAGTCGAAAGGCAGTCAGAGCGAGAGCGGGGAGGTTTTGATGGTACCTCTTGAAGTGTGGTTGTTTGAGAAGATCCGTCCTTCCTGGTAGGGATCTTGGAAAGTCTACGATCCACTCTACCACCTCCGTGAACCATTCCTGGGCCGGCCAAAAGGGGGCTATTAATGTCATCCTCGTCTCTTTTGACGCCACAAACTTTTTCATTACTAACCCCAGGATTTTGAATGGGGGAAAAGCGTAAACGTCCACTCGAGACCAGTTTAGCAGGAAGGCGTCTTTTATGTGCCAGGACACCTGTGCTGGTTCCCAGGTGCCTGACACTTCCTCTGAGCCTAATGTCGCTCCCCAAACCCGTCGGAGAACAACACTAGGTCTGGGTTCTGTGTTCTTAGAGAGATCCCTTTGTTCTCTTCCAGAGGTAGCAACCACCACTGTAGGTGTGCCTTTATCTCCACTGGAATGGGAAAAACGTCCGACAGTTGTCCGGTTTTCCAGCTCCAAGACTTCTTGAGGAAGAATTGAAGTGGACGGATATGAAGTCTTCCTAGAGGGAAGAATTGTTCCAGCGAGGAAAGCGTCCCCAGAAGGCTCAACCATTCCCTCGCTGACGTTTGTTGCTTCTCTAAGAAGAGAGAGATTATCCTCAAACCTTTTGCGGTTCTCTCTTGCGAAGGAAAAACTCGAAAACCCCGAGAATCCATCCGAATCCCCAGATAGACTAGGTCTTGTCTGGGGGTCAGCTGAGACTTCTCGAGGTTCACAAGCAATCCCAACGCCTTGGTCAAATCCAGTTAGTTAAACTTTAGGTCCTCCAAGCACTGTCTCTCCGATCTGGCCCTGATGAGCCAGTCCGTCTAGATACATAGAGACATTCACCTCCTTGAGATGAAGAAATCTCGCCACATTCCTCATCAGGCTTGTGAAGACCTGAGGAGCTGTGGACAGGCCGAAACACAAGGCTCTGAACTGAAAGATCCTTCCCCCCGTCATGAAACGGAGGTACTTCTTCGACGAAGGGTGGATCGGGACGTGAAAGTAGGCGTCCTGGAGATCTAGAGACACCATCCAATTTCCTTGTCGTAATGACGCTAGGACTGAAGCAGAAGTCTCCATGGAGAAACTTCTCCTTCTGAACAAATTTGTTCAGAGCTGACGTCTAGTACTGGTCTCCAGCCTCCCGAGGCTTTCGCCACTAGAAAAGGCGATTGTAAAACCCCGGGGAGTTTTGATCCAGTACTAGTTCTATTGCACTCTTGTCCCACATTTGTTCCACCATCGATCGAAGAGTATCCTCAGCAACAGGGTCGTTGTACTGGCTGATAGTTTCCCTTGGTATTGACGTTAGGGGCGGAGTATTCAGGAAAGGGTACGATATCCCTTCCTTATGATATTCAATGAAGACGCGTCTGCGTCTATCAGTGTCCAGGCCTCCATGAATCCCAGGAGCCTGGCACCTACTGGTGCTTGGAGGAGAAATGTTTCATTTTCCCTTTTTAAAGGGACGAAAGGCGGACCTACCTCTCTTCTCTGGAGCCTTCCTTCTTGCGGGAGGTCTGGAGATCGGACCACCTCGAAAGGGCTGCATAGAAGAGCTAGGTTCTTTCTTGTCAGAAACTAAAGCAGGTTTCTTCTTCCTAGCCGACTGCGTCAGAAGATCCTGCGTCGCCTTCTCAGTTAAAGAGTGAGCCACGTCCTTCACTAACTGAGAAGGGAACAAATAGTCAGACAGAGGTGCATACAGTAGAGCTGCCCTCTGAGCATGCGAGACTGCCTTTGTTAAGAAGGCGCCATACACCGTCCTTTTCTTCAAAAGACCTGCTCCAAATAATGAAGAGACTTCAAAAGATCCATCCTGTACCGCTTTGTCGATGCAAGACAAAATGCATAACAGGGCTTCAGTTCGATTCCCTGTGAATCGTGGAGCTTTCTTGGACATCACCCCAAGGACCAATCTAAGAAGTTGAAGACTTCCAATACATGGAAAAGTCCCTTGAGGAGATGATCCAGTTCTGAAATACTCCATGTAATACGAGCAGAATTAAGACATTGGACGCCTTGAAGCGTCAAACTAACGTCGAAAAATCTGCCTCTGTTGTAGAAGGGAGAGCGATACCCATATCCTCCCCGTCTTGTACCATATGCCTCTTTTCCCAGCTAACCTTGCTGGAGGCATGCAAATACTGTCCTGACTAAGTCTTTCTTCGACTTCATCCAGGAATCTAAGGCGTGTAAAGCCCGCTTCATCGAGATGGTGGGCTTCATCTTCAGAAAAGACGAGAGGGCTTCTTCGCCTTCGCACTCGAAAAGAGCGAGCGCGGAGAGGAGAGCAGCCGGAGTCAACTCGTCTCCGTATTCCTCCAGAAGCAGGGTAGTCAACACCTTATAGTTGGACAAGCCCTCTCTTCCATGATCGTCATCATCCGAGTTTTTCCTCCAACTCGGGATAAATCTGAGTTTCCGTTCTCCTTTCTGAACTTTCCTCTTCGGAGGAGACAAATCTGATAGGAGAGGGGCTAAGGGAATGAAAGTCTTTCTTTTTCCCGTTTTGATCGACTTGGAAGGCGTCACAACCTGCGGCTTCTCTTGCGCTTTAGAAGACGTCTTGTATGACGCTTCCCGCTCTCCGAGCGTCATGTATGACGTCTCTTGTTGACGTCTTGATGACGCTTCGCGTCTGGAAGACGCTTCGCCTCTCTAAGGGCTTCCTACTCGGCGTCACAATCTTGGACGGAGCGTCACGTCTAAGATCCGCTTGAAATGACGCTTCACTTCTAAAAAGACGTCTTTCGTTTCTCTTGTCTTACAACACTCTCGTCAGCCCCCGTTCTTCGAGCAGGTGAGAGAGGACGAGACTTCTTAATTGGAAGCGTCACGTCCTTCCGACGGGGCGCTAAAAACTCCCACAAGAGATGACAGTTGTTCCTGAACCGCCATAATGATCTTTCTTGACGCTTCTCCCACGTCTAGTGCATGACGTCTCTCGTCATCACTCGGGGAAGAAGCCTGATGGGGTACTTCCTCGTAAGCGTCAGGTGACGCTGACGCCACCTTCGCTTTCTTAATAGCAGACGGGCGTCATCGAGAAGCGCTCTGGGCTCGAATCAATGTCTTGCTTCATATGACGCTTCAGCGGTCTCGATAAGTTCGACTCCTTCCACCCTCGTTTAGGTGAGGGATAGGGAGAGGACGAGAAACACATCGCGAAGGACGCTTTTCCTATAGCGCCCTTGAGCTGGCTGCCATGAAGCAGAGCTAGCTGAAGGGACGTCTGACCGTTGGGGATTCCCACGACCCCTTAAGGCTTTCGACTTTCCTTCTCCTCTGGGCATGTGAGCTTGGAAGAGGTCTAGGCCTGGGAGCGCCGCAGGACGATCAAACGCCCCTCCACAACACTGATAGAACTCACTTCACTAAAATGTTCACTATCACTAGCCTTACCTTTCGAGTCAGCCATCTTGGACTTCATGTCTCTAATAGTCGCTTTCAGATTGGTGATTTCCGATGCCGAATCCGAAAAAAAAAAAAAAAACACTCTGAGAATGAGATCTATAGGGAGAATCTACATCAGTAGGGTTAGAATTAACCGTGAAAGGCTCAATAGGCCTTGAACTCACACCTTTCAGTCGTCTAACTCTATCCCTCTCTAACTTCTTCAAATAAGAAGTCAAAGTCTTCCACTCTTCTGCATTCAAACCCTCGCATTCCTTACAAGTGTTAATAGCAGAACACTGAACCCCCCTACATTTACGGCATACAGTGTGAGGATCAACCGAAGCTTTCGGTATCCTCAACCCTGCAGCCTACATTCACACACCTTCTCACCACTCACAGTAGAATCAGACATACTGAGAAAAATCCAAAAGAGTTATTCCAAAAACAGTCCACAGTAGCGAATGCCAAAACACGATCCAAATACGTCACCAAAAAGCGAAAAAAAAAAAAACGTTGATCAAAGGTTGAAAATGAATCTAAGTCAGGAGGTAATAACAACAATGTTGATACCACCGGCGACAGAGAAAATATGATAGAAAACGGGGATGGTTTCCTAGTCCTGCCGCCCAGGGCAGGCCGGTAGATCACCTGACCTACCTGTAGCGATGGCGCGAAATTTGAATTTCTGTCGGGGACGACGGAGTCGATAGCTATGTATATATCTGACAGGTAAGTTGAATGTATGAAAATATTCGGATATGAGTCCGCCAATACCACAAGTAATCTTTTCAGATCCGCCGCATGAAGAGTTTCTTGCGTCTCCCTGGCTCCTTTGATATCTCATCCAAAGTATTGGCGATTTCCGATGTTGAACGAGTGGGGGAATCACGCGCATCGTCTTACTTGCGGTGTCATGCATGCGTCCCCCAACCTGCTGCGAGGGAGCATGCTGCGTGCGTCCTGCGTGCGTTTCCAGCCTGTTGCGATGGGAAGCGTCCCACGTTTTCTTGTCATTTCCCGTCACACGTCCAGTAAGCTGCGAGGGAGCCTGCTTGCGTGCGTCATGCTTGCGTCTGCTTCGTCACACGTGTAGGTTGCTGCGAGGGAGTGTCTAAGAGCGCTGCAACCTGCAGCAAGTCTTCGTCTTGCCGTCTGTTAGCGTCACGCTGTGCTAACTGCGGTTTTATCTTGTGTTTTATCGGTCGCGCTTCACCTGCTAGTCATGCGACTTGTAGGGACATCAAACCGAAACGTAATGGACTGCTGAAGCTTTGACAAGAAAGCTGCTTGCAGTACCTCTTGCTGTTGGGGAATAACTGAAGGCGGCACTGCCCGCCCATCTACCGCTTCGGAGACCACTAGTAGTGACCTTCTGTCGACGAGGTGGAGACGCTCCATGAGACACCTTCCAGTCTGGGGGTGGGGGAGGGGGAGAAGCATGCACCGATGTAAAGCAAACTTCTCCTTCTTTCGAAAGCTGTGGCGTCATGCGTCTCTGTTTCGGAGCGGATTCGTCGTCCTCCTCCGATAAGAAACTACTCGGCGAGCTCCAATTACTGCACGACGGTTGCTGTAACGCTACGGGGACTTGCGTCTCTTGAGGGGTCTTGACTCTAGCGGTTGACGCCAACCGCATCGAGGTCTTGCGTCATCAGACGAAGACGCAAGCACCGAAAGTCTCTCTTCGTCCGATATTTCCTTACCCCCTGCCAAAGGGGACGGCCGCCTGTGCGACACCTTGCCTCTTATATTGGCTGGAGAGCAAGTATCCGAACACTTCCTCATCTCACCTTTCCTGTGGCGAGGGAGAGCGTCCTGGGATGCGTCAGCAGGATCGCTCGAGGGGACGCCCGCTCGCTTTTTAACATCTCTCACCATCCCTTGCGCCGGTCGACATTCCTTCTCCCAGGGGTTGGGAGCATGGAAGAGGTCTAGGACTAGGAGCGTGACAGACACGAACGGGCGCACCCTCTACTACACTAACACTGTCACCAAATTTGCGATGCAAACTACGCACTGTCTATTCAGTCCCCTTTCGAAGAAAGGGTGTATTAACACGCAAGCCGAACTAGCCGCAAAAACATTCATAGTCGGCTAACTTATCTACGACTCCTCAGGTGGGTCTGATACTCTTAACTTAGGGCTAGGCTCAGGAATATTAGTATTAGACAGGTAGACAAGCTTGACTATCAGAAGAACTAGCTGATAGAACACAATACGATCTAGCTCTTCTAAGTAAAATCTAATTGCATCTTATAGTAAACATACTTTTCATTATTTCTCAGAGAACGTACACACTTATTCTATCTGCTAACAAATGTACATACTGCTTCCTGCATTTGTTAACTATTGTATGAGGATCAAGAGTCGGTATGGCGAAGCCGGGACTCGAAATAACCCTTAAACTAACAGAGTCGGCCATCTTGAATTCAGAAAACAACAAAGAAAAACTGTAGAAGACCGGAAACTGACCAACTGAAACTTATTCGTGTGTAAAACAAATTAAGGATAATCTGATATCAGCGAAAGCCATTAAGTAACAAAAAAGTAAGCAATGGGTACTTCACCAATTGTAGTAAAAGCAAACCCAAACAAAGAAGAGCGAATTTCCAACGTGCTGCTCGAACGACGGCAGGGAATTTCTGAGGATAATGGGAATGGTTCCAGATACCTACATAGAGGGAGCACAGGTATGATCACCTGACCGTCTATCGGCGATAGCCGCGAATTTTGAATTTCTGCCGTGCGCGCGACGAATCGGCGGGATTAAGCTATATATATGTAACTACCAGGGAAGTTAGATATTTAAAAATAGAGTTCATTTTGAAAATCAATCTTGGCGGGAATATGGGTACCTATAGCCTAGGGATAGGTTTGATGTCTTTTCATTCTCAAATCTTCGCTGCTGCTTCTCAAAGCAACACGTTTCGCCTTCATTCCTGCATTAAAATTAACCTTATTCGATTCTTCCTTTATCATGCCATCAATTAGTTATGTCGTTGTAACGTGAAATAATTCCTGGATGACGGAAGACACAATTATTGACACACACAACACGAAGATAAACATCAAACTGGTAAACTAAGTTGGTATCGTAATTGCCGTTTTCTTCTTCTTCTTGACATTAAATATGAGGATAATCGTGACGTATGGTGACGTCATTTCTAGTAAAGTGTTACGAATGAATAAAGGAAAAATAGCCTCCGTGGCAGCACATTTAACAGATTAATGTTGGAAAAAGAAACCCACAAGATTACAGAGCATAACTTGTTTACATATACTACGTATTTACATAGTATTTTACAAGCAAACAAGTTACTCAATAATCTTGTGGGTTTCCTTTTCCATCTTCAAAAGAACACTGACAGTTAGTTTGATTCAGATTAATGTATTAGCCTCCTCTTTCACTCATTTCTAACCCATGGCAGCTAATGTAAAGTGTGACGTAAGAGTTATTGGAAAACAGTTTCCATAGTAGCACATTTCACACAAAAAAATATATTATTAGCCTTTTCTTGCATTATGGATGACAATTATCTTAACCAAAGAGATTATTTTATGAGCATTTTACTGCTGTTATGAAAATGAAGGGTGTATTCTGCGTGTCCTCAGTAAGCCATATTTCATCTACAAAATCTAATATCGAACTTAAAGTCCAACCTACGCAATCCCTTCCGCACAGGTGCGTGGGGTTCACACCTGCGGCTCTATGTATTATTATTTAATGAATGTTACCAACCCATTTATACCTCCACAGATGACTCATAGAATTACAAAAGAGATTTTTGTCCATGGGGTTCTATCGAATGGTGAATCAGAGCGCTGGATATTAATTTAGTGGAACATAAATGGTGTTTTTATCGGGTCTCGTATTGGGTTAGTGGGAGGGAGTTAATAGAATCGCCCCGGATGTAGCCTGACGTTATTCCACTCCACCTTTGCTGTGGTCATTGGTGACCAACTGCATATTTAGTTGTTGCTTCAATCGATGCTTCCGTACCGTGCGCAGTACTTGTACTTCGTTCTGTCGTTGCACTTGTTTCAAAGAAGCAAAATATACTTCAGCACGTATGGTGGACATAGCTAGCATTCGGGTTTTGTCAGGCAGCCAATGTGCCGTTCCACATTTGCATAGTTTTCATGTTTGTTTGTTTGTATTTTTATACTTATGTTGATTTATTAATTGTTACTGATGCTAAATCGTTCCATTTGAGTTATGGAAGGAATGTGCAAAGCACGTTTTGGAAACTAAAAAAGTAAAACCTTTCACAAAAATGTGTAACCTGAAAAGAAAAATAACTAGTAGGCCTAGTCTATTGCATACATAACATGCATAAGCCAGAATAAACAATGCCTCTGTTTCATCGTTTTCTTATTTTCTGTTGTTAACTAAAAGTATTTCATTTTTGCCCACAGGTCTGGTAAATCTTTTGGTGAGGAGCGAAAAAACTCTTGTCCCTTTAACCTACGTCACAGAATTCCACTACTGGTCCAGGTGAGGATTTTTTTTTTTTCTAATCTCCCAAAAAATCTCCATTTTCCTCTAGCCTTCCTTCTCACAGTTCTCGCTGAAGTGGGTCTGGATCTTCACATTTTTCTGAATGTTATCCTAGCATTCTCCATAAAGCTTGTCTTAAATTGGCAAAATCATTTAGATATCAGATCTGTATATACTGCAATACATATCTATGAGACTATGTAATGTTAGACCATAATTTCCTGAGCAATTTGAGTCTCCCTGATTTCCAAACCTTATTTGGTCTGCCTGGATAGGGAAACTTTATCAATACATATGCGTGCCTATGTTTATTATATTTTTCCTTAAAAATCTTCATCAAGGTTTTCCCGATTTTAAAAAATATGCAACGCCAGATTAAGTGGTCATTCAGTCTTTCTGTGTTGTAGGGATCTATGACATGTCCAGCAAAAACAGGTAAATCATGAAATTCATATTGGAATTGGATAATTAATAAGGTATTAATTACCATATTTAACTTACTAATAACAGCAGTGAAAAATAATTACTTAAAACTATAACTGATAAAACTTCCATAATATTTAGTTAGTAATTAATACCATGAAAATACAGATAAAGAAAGCTCCATATAGACTTAATTTACCCGATATTATGTTATTATAATGTAACCATGTTAAAGGTACACCAAATTGCCTGAAACCTGTAAAAGATACACATATGTATTGCAGAAGCTCTCCTCTTTCTAGAGAACACCGCAACAGCCCGTGGAACCTGGTCATAGGATCACAGCGCTCCCTTGCTGCCTCACGCTTCTACCCTCAACAGACCTATGTCATTGTCCATGGCTTCATGGGCTCTGGGATGGACCCCTGGATCATAGACCTCAAAGACGGTAAGAATTTGTGGCCAATATGTTGATGGACTGGGTCCTTTATCAATGAACTAGGAACACCCTCCCTCCTACTCCTATGAAAACAAATCCTTTTGAAGGTTCTGTAGTTCTTCTATGGTGAGCTGTTACTGTATCTCTGTTCATATTCTCTTTCTTCCATCTGACTTTCCACCCTCTAGCCGTTGTTGCAGAGTGCAACGGCGAGATTTTCCTTCTGCTACTCCTTGCAAACCTCCTTATTGCCAGTTTCCCTTTCAGCACTGAATGACCTCATGGGTCCCAGTGCTTGGCCCTTGGTCTAAATTCTATTCCTTCCTTCCTCCTCACCACTAGCCCACAGACTTGCCCAGCGGGCTACAAAGCCTGTCTAAAATGTACTGCAAGCTACAGAACCTTGTCTATAATGTTCAACATGCTACAGGACATGATATTGTTTAAAATGTTCAGTGAATGACAATTTTTATTGAAATGTTCTGTATGCAGCAACACCTTGTCCAAAATTGTAAGTGACAAAACATTGGGTAAAATTTTTGGTAAGCTATAAGACTGCATAAAATGTTCAGTAAACTTTAAATCTTTGTCTAAAATGTTCTGTGAAGCACAAAACCCTGAAAAAATATTCAGTAAGCTACAAGACCTTCATATAAATGTTGAAAGCACTATCACAATTACCCTAAGAACCAATCAAAAAGCATTGTCACAAATTGCCATAAGAACCGATCAGTAAAATTAGTACTCATTTTAGGAAGTCTAAGACTTTTTGCAGTCCTTTCATACCCCACTTCATTACCTAAAAAATATTGTATAGCTCTGAATCCCAGTGATATCTAACTTTTGATTTGAATAGAATTTCATATTGTCCCTCATATCAAAACCGGTACTTTATTCTCACTTGTAACACTTCCTTAAATATCACTTCTCTAACCTTATTTGGGTCTTGAAAATATTTGCAGGCAAATTTAAGTGAAAACTTTGCCTGTCTCTCCACAAATTATGTATCTCTTTTCCAGATACCATTACTTCCTTTCAGATCTGGTATTGTATAACACTCCAACACCTAGGTCAGACATTTTAACCTTGACCTGTTACTTATTCCCATTTCTACAGTAATACCCCTCAGTGGGAGGACCCCACTAAACAAGAAATACACATTGTAGACTAAACAAGAAATACACATTGTAGACCAATGACACCCAAATTTTTAATGCAGTTTAAATTATTAAGTTCCAACACAAAAATCATCAATCATTCTCCCATCTAAAAGCTTCTTTCTTTCTTGTATTTTACACAGCTCTGTTAAACCGTGAAGATTGCAATGTCATTAGCGTGAGTTGGTCGGCTGGCTCATATACCGCAAGCTACTTCGTCATCCAGAAAAGGGTCCCTGACGTTGGCGATGACATCAGCAAACTTTTGATATACCTCAGAGATGCCACTGGTCTTTCTGCAGACAGGATCCACCTCATTGGTCATTCTTTAGGGGCCCATATCGTAGGCTTCACGGGAAAGATAATGAATGGGACTCTGTCCAGAATAACAGGTACAATAATATAGAAGGCACTAACTCTTTGATTATCAGTTATGATCAATTATTAGTATCTCCCACTGACAGATTGGAGGAACTCTGTCTTTCTTCCGAAGGCTTGGATCATTTAACATGTGCCATTCAAGGGGAGAATCTTGATAGTCCTTGGAACTATTTTCAACAAAGGTGTTTTTGAGGTTCCTTGATATCTTTATACAATGCGCAGATACCCCAACTAACATTAAATGTAAATTGCTATGGGGGTTACTCTAGGCAAATTTCCAGAATCAATTAATGCACATACATACTTGCAAATATAAGTAAATGGAAAACATACAGAATAAATTGCTGTCATACAAGAAAACTACAAAGATTATGTACTGAATCATCATTGTGCTGTTATATTTTTCAACCTGATTTTGTTAATATCATTACATTTTCAATTGCAGGTTTGGACCCGGCAGGCCTAATGTTCCATGCAGCAGAAATCACTGAACGGTTAGATAAATCAGATGCAACTTTCGTGGATGTCATCCACACTCATGGCTGCACAACTATTCTAAATCAGTGGAATGTAAGTCGTTATCACAAAGTAGTTTAGCCAGGTTATTTGGGTTGGTTGAAGCTGGCCTTACACCAGCATTAGCCCTTGCACAAAAGCAGCCTGCAAGTAAGGGTTGGTGTGGTTCTCTGGACTTAGAGCAACCAACTAAAACCTATTTTAGCCAGACCGGCAATGGTCACCTTTCCAGGCTATTGTACTTATACCTAGATGGGAATATTAATATTATTATTAAAAACCAAGCTGCAACCCTTGTGGGAAAAGCAGACTGTTACAAGCCCAAGAAAGGCCCTATGTAAGAAAAGCAGCCTCATACAGAAAAGGAAACCGGGAATTAAAGGTAAAACTATGAAAGATACATCACCAGCTAACAAATAAGATGAGTAACAAAGTAAATGTATAAAACAAAATAACAAATAACCTAAGCTATGCTGACTTAAGAGAACTGGACAGTCTAGTTAAAAAAATCAAAGAAAATGATTCACCAGGACAAAGCAATGCTGCAGAAATTAAGTGATGTTCTTTTGTTTTTCCTCAGAATGGAACTTTAGCATACTTCATATGTCATTTTTCTTGTAATCAGTTATGCTGTTATGTGTTGCATGAACCTCAAGGAGGTAATATAGCTGACAACCCAAATGGTTAATTGTTCTAGACAGAAGCTGGTTTTGGCGTAGGCTTACTGGCAGCAGTACTACAAAAAAACTAATACAAAATCATTTTGAATTATCCCATAGGACTGTTATGGTATAGATGAAAACATCGGTGATGCAGATTTCTGGCCGAATGGTGGACAACGACAACCTGCTTGCGGGGAGGGAGGAGATGGAGACCTTCACACAAAAGGTAATATTCTAAAGTTTCAGTCTGTTTTCTTTATATACTTTATAATTATATCTTAAATCCAATGTAAGAATTACTTGGTACAAGGACTTCGGAGGGTCTGCATAAATGAAAGCTCAACACTCTTGTGATATAAGCTTCCTCGACCACTTTTGTAAGCAAGGGTACATGGTTAATAGTTTGATCGTACAAGTCAGTGTTGTTCTACACCTTGCAATATAACTTGGGAAATAATGGCAGTGGGTCACAGTGCTGACTGAGAAGTCAACATTGTGAAGTTTGAAAAGTGTTTCCAAATACAATACAGTATTATGTATAGTCTACAATACATCTTAGTCAGATGGGATGGAATAACTAGTTGTACGACTAAGTGTTCCTTTATGTTGTGGATATTTATTTACTTTTCTTTATCGTCATATCAAAATAAAATATTTTCTTTTTAATTTTTATGATATTAGAACTACTATTACATGAAACTTTAGGCAGTATGCTTACATTTTCCCTTTCAGTTCCAACTATCTGTAGTCTTTCACAAGAGGGTTCTTGATCCTTTGAGCTTTCTAAGTTACCATAAGGAAGTGTGTTATATTTGTTTGTATTGTGCTTTTACGTTGCATGGAACCAGTGGTTATCCAGCAACAGGACCAACAGCTTTACGTGACTTCCGAACCACGTCGAGTGTGTTATAATATCACTGGCTGGTTCACTGAAAAGACAATCCTGCTACATAGCACATACCAACATACCTGGGGATAAATACAAACTGCATGAAGGTAAAACAGTACTCGGCATATTTCAGTCAAAAAACTTGATGCCCAAGTCAATGAAGGGCAGTACTGTAGTGTAATGAAAAACACCAAACAAAAGTTAACTAAACCAAACTACACATTCTCTTGTGGATGCATTATATGGGTAGAATCCAAAGCAAGTTAACAATAGCCAAAAGAACTGGATAATCCATTGAGAGGTCAGGAAGCAACAGACTGTACGGCAAAAAAAAAAAAAAAAAAAAAAAAATCATAATCTTAAATTTAAATAATTCCCCATTCATTACAGAGGGCAGCAGCTGTGACCATGCAATGGCATATATATTATACACGGAGAGCATTCAGTACTCAACATATACTACAAAGTTTCTTGCCAGACCTTGTAATTCCTGGCCATATTTCAACAATGGCTCATGCCCCTGCTACATGCCTGGATCCTCTGTTCAGTACATGGGCTATAATGTCAATCCACAGTAAGTGAAATTGGTCTTGTAATGCTGTATTGTACCTCCAATTAATTTGGAGCATTTTTATACATTAACTCATTCATGATTCAAAACATTCAAGGCTAATTTGATGTGTATGAATATAGTATAAAATTCAGTAATGCAATACTAAGGAATGATACCATTCTTAAAAATAACATCTTGCATTTTTGGCAAGTAGACATTGTACATTAGCTTGAAATGTGTGTACATCTGGAATGACATGCAGACACTAAATGCTGAAATATTAGAGAACTGTACAGATATATCTTTTATATTAAATTTGCCTCAGTTCACAATTACGTTAATTAAGCTTATGTTAAGTAGATGTCAGAATTTCTTTTGGCTTTCTCCAGCAACGTAATGTGGATTTTTTTCCAGTAATGTTTCCTTTGAAGTGATGTGACTTTTAGTTAGCAGTTAATAAAGGCAAGATGATAATTTTCTCAGAGCATTTAAGGGGATTACGGTGAATGATGAACAAATTAAACATTTACATTTCGTATAAATTTTCCATTTCAATTACACTGGTTATGGTAGGATCTCAGTGGTTGTTTATATTACCGAGCAAAATTATAAAAACATGCTGTCATTGATTATATTTTTTTTCAAAATACACTCAAAAACAATATATAAATAGAGTTATCACGATCATGTTGGAAGGATAAAGCTTGAGATTCACTGAAATTACTGTACCCAAATTGAGACTATCTTAAATACCGTACTAACTACACAAAAATATCTGATGATTCGTTTTGTGATTTGGCATCATGACCCTAGGTACTTTTTGAAAGTGTATTTGCAATGGGATACTTGGATGTTCTTTTGTAAACAGTAATTATCTATACTTCCAGGGTGAGTGGTGTCTTCTTCCTTAATACAAGCAAGACTTCACCATATGCTCTTAAAGATGAAGGATGCTTTGCTGGATTCTCCATTCTACAATTAATAGGTTTGTAAACATTCAGTAGTCATTGTACAATTCCAGACTTCAAGATGACAAAAGTGACTGCTGTCTAGAATTTTTTACAATATTGATACATTAACCATACAAAATGACACCCTTCATAACCAGCTACATTTACCATTCAGTGTAGTACTTGATATCTTAAAATTTCTCATTTGATAATTTTAAAATGTCTTTTCAGGTTTAATCCTAATCTCCATTCTCACGCTGTTGATGATGCTCGTTGTGGTAGCAGCAGTAGTCCAGCAGTATTACGGCATTCCTATCCTTACTCGGCTGAGCTCAGCCATGGGCTTTCACGGCGGTACCTGGCATGGCCTGCAAGAATCTTCGTCATCAGAGTTACTTGCAGCCGCCAAAGAAAACGAAGTCATCACCTAGTTTTTTTGTTTCCTACCTTTCTGTAGTACCGCACAGTGTTGATCTAATCACAAGGGAACACATAGAAGTACCATGCATCAGTAGATTGGCGAGGGTCATCTCATATCTGCAACAACGTTTGAATGTAATGTATTTGAACCTGTGATGCTTTACACGTCTTCGAATTTGAAAACTATCGGTGGTGGTTCACATAATCCTTAAATAAACATTCCTTTTAAGGTAGTGTGCCTGATGGTAATGCATCAA
Organism: Macrobrachium nipponense; assembly: GCF_015104395.2. Taxonomy (NCBI): domain Eukaryota; kingdom Metazoa; phylum Arthropoda; class Malacostraca; order Decapoda; family Palaemonidae; genus Macrobrachium; species Macrobrachium nipponense. Next base: position 30,721,974 of record NC_061090.1, on the reverse strand, counting down.
CATTCTATTTAAACTGTCACTTGTTTTCAGAAAGTGAAATCTGGTGATGGTATGAAGGTTTCTTGACCAGTTGAAAAGCTTGCATTTTAAAGGTTGCCATGGTAAAAAGATTTCTAAGCTTGCATCCATAAACTATGCCAGTGCTTAGGTTTTGGCAGTTAAACCATAACTGTTGTACAATAGTGCCTCCTGTAGTAATGTGCAAAATGCTACTGAACATTAGTGTAAGGCGCATCAAAGAAAACTTTAGGTTATTGTTGCCCTTCTTTGTGATATTACATCATAGTGATATGCTTCGACTTGCCAAGCACATACACGGGAAACATTTGGTGGAGCTTTCCCTTTGTGCCCTGAGATAGTCTTTCAAGTACGTAATTCCCACTTGAACATGGGAAGGAAATAAGTGTACATTGAATGCAGACAACAGGAAAAAAAAAAAAAAAAAAAAAAAAAAAAGTTCCACTAGGAATTTTACAGTAATACCAGTTTATTTACTATTATAGTATCTTAGTTGGCTTTTTTTGCCGCTACATATTACGGTACACAGAACGTCATAGCTTCATATTGTCAACACTCAAGAACAGTACTACGTACTACTAATGTTTGAGTTGCTTCTTGTATGTTCCAGTTAGAAAATAGGTTAAATCTACATTACTACAGCTATAAGTGTAGTGCTGTAATATACATAATTCTAAGATTAAATGGCTCTTTTGTTTTTAAACTCCTCTTATAGGTCTTAGGTTTTGAAGAATATTCCTTACAGTGCAAGGATATGAATCATTTTAGTTATTTTACAAATTCTGTGACTAGTTCTACAATTGCACTCACACAGTGGTGGGCCATCAATAATTTACCTGTACGTATTTATATAATCATGCCCTTCAAACTAATATGACCATTTTATCCCTTTTTCCTTTTGTAATATCAATTTAGCACATGAGAATGGCAGTACATGTTCTAGTACTGCAACCTCTGATTAATAATACTGTTTGAAATATTAACAAGAATCATGCTAATTATAGTCATTGCAGTTTATTATGAAACGGAAGAGCCATCAGTAAATTCTTCACATATTTGCACAGTAACAATAAAATTCTGCACAACTGTATTACCTATTCCAAAACCCACCACCAAATATGTAAATTTGCCTGTAAATCTTAATTTGACCATGACTGCTTGTCAGATGATACGAAGCACATGGATATTGATCAGTGGCATCCTTCATGTTCTTCAGTTGTCTCTTTACTGGCTTGGGTAGGAAGAAAGATAACTTTATTGTCAATTATTTTAAGCAACGAACGAACATTAGCAAAAGATTGTCATCATGACAATCTGTTTTGGTAACAGGAATGTCGCTTTTCTCAGAACTGTATGTTACTGTAAATAGATACAAGTTGGTGATGGAGAAAACAATCATTTAGCCAAAACAGTGAAAATGATCTCAGGTACTCAATGTTTTAACAGTTACTAGAGTGACTTCTGCAGGCAATCCACAGTAATTCTTCCAGCAAATATTTTTTATGATCTTTTTCATATATTTTCTTCTATTTCACAACATTGGTAGTCACTGAGGTAGGAATTTTTTTTACATAAAAGCAAGAATTTTCGATCACAAAATTGATTAAATTCACTGTTGTAGGAGTTTTGGATAACGCACTTTCATACATAAAATACAGTGCTACATTCTCTTGGAAATATACTTTGCTTTTTACAGGAATTTTAGAGTTTTTGTGGTAAACATAAGGTGATTTTCAGAACATCTAGTCATTTTTGAGTATGCCTGTATGTTTCTAAAAATTTCTTAATACTCTGCCAGAAATTTAAAGGCCTGAGTTTAAACTCTTACCTTTGATAGATTACCATGACAAGTCAGCATGAGGTATTTCTATTCCTTGATACAGATTAGAAAAAACTTTCTCCGTTTGGTAAGTAGTGTTTTGGGTGTATGTAGCTGCATAGCATTTCTTTTTCAACAGGAGTAGATGAGCACTGTTACCCCACCATATTTGTTTGATTCTAGTTCTGTAATAGTGGACTACACAGTACTGTAAAAAAAAGTATCTTTTAGATGTTTTGATGTACTACAATATGATTTACTGATATATGGCTTCAAGTTCATGAACATTATTTATCATCCAATAAAGAAAGATGGAGGTTTCAAGCTGAAAAATGTATACGTACCAACCATAAAAATCTTCCATAATCTTTGTTGAAATTAAAACAGCTATATGTTACTGTTGTTACTTGAAACTACTGAAAGGAACCCACACATGAAGTTATTTTTCAGCACAAATTTAGTAAAATATCCATTGATTTTCTAATTTACAGCTCCTTGTACCCGAAGACCAAGATGACAGCCAAAATGCAACAAGGGGTCATTGGCGCAGACAAACATCTACATGATGATGTGGTATCCCAATAAAAGTCACCTCCAGGATATGAGTATTCTTTTTAGCCTATATCTTAGTGTGCACACTTGTACTTTGTTTTGTTTGTTTTGTCAAGAGTGAACTTCTATCACCAGAAATACACATCTCTCTCTCCTAAATGGAATGGCCGAGAATCGAACCTGCAACCACCGAGGTGGGACGCTAATACCATACCAGCCACGCTGCTGAGGCGCTTCTAGTACTTTAAGCACCCCAGGAGAGCAAAAATTCTAGCCCTGGAGGAAGTTACATTTACATTGAAGATATTCTGTATTTCACAATGGTAATCATTTAAGAAAAGTGTTTTTATACACAGGAATCTTGGTGCTAGTGGACCTCGATTATGCTTATAAGCATTAATAGTTATTAAACAGCACATTATTAAAAATTTCCAATTGATTCTAAAAGGTCATGTGTAAAAAACAAAACTGGAAGTTTAAAGGACAGCCATTTAAATAAATTATTATAGCACAGGAACCTAATTGTACTTAACCTAACCACAATCACCAAATAGTGAATTAATTTTAAAATCCAACAGAAAACACTTAAAAAGTGTTGGAACACATCACACTTTTAGTTACAGGAATTAACGTATTTACCATTAATATTTTGATAAGGCCTTATTTACTTTTACAGGGACAATGAAATATTTTTCTATTTTATATATTTATTTAAAAAATATTATCACCATCTGGTAAAAATTCACATTGCAACGCAGCATAACCCAACAGCCAGAAAAATATGAGAGAATTAAAGTAATGACGTGAATAATATATACATTATGGTGTCATTATCAATGTCAAAGAGAGAGAGGGGATGTAACAAACTGGATTAGGCTGCACCACCCAAGAACAAGGTACTGCCAAGTACATTTGCAAATACTATGGCAACTATGTAGCATACTGTTATGCCTTGTGTTTATTTGAACCTAAAAATGTTATCTTCATCAGGAGATCTTATCTCATCTGCATACCTTGCACCTTGCACAGGAATACAATTTTCAGTGAACATACAAGATAATTCTTAAAAAAAAAAAAAAAAAAAATTTAAAATATATTTTTGTAAATGTGATCAAGAATCATCACAAACCAACTAGGATGAATTCTTGCATGGAGCACATAAACAGAAGAGCACTAAATAACGATTAACAACTTTTAAACAAACCTAGCATCTACGCATGAAAGCCTCACAAATCTACTGTCTATTCAAGGGGAAGAGATTTATCCACAGATAAATTACAAGACCATTAAAGGGCTGACCTAGAGATTTGATCTTATAAAAAGGGAAGAAAAAAAAAAAAATCAGACAAGGAAACTAAAGGAACAGAGGTAAAGTAAAAGGGAGACAATGTATAGGCAATATGACCAATAGGGTCTCATATATTAAAAAAAAAATCAGACAAGGAAACAAAGTAAAAGGGAGACAATGTATAGGCGCTATGACCAATAGGGCCTCACAAAAAACCTTCAGTACCATGGTGTGTCACACAGCACACTATGAAGAATGGAATAAAGAATACAGCTTTACGACATTTACTCTTTAGGGTATATATCAGTATACCACTTTACTCTCCAAGTATAAAATGTGAATTTAGTTTACATGAGCCATTGACACAGCAACACCTAAAGGACAGCAAACCAAATTCTACGCACCAAGTGATGCAACCACTTACAATCACATTTCTGAACAAACAAGGCTGTGAAGACACTGCCTGGCAAACCCTTTATTCATCTAGTCAGAACCAACATTTCTGACCATGACATCAAAAACAAAGTTCTGTATAAACTTTACCAAACTTTACAATCTTAGAACCATATCGCACTAGTAATGAACATGGTTAACAAACAATGCTTACTCCTCCATAAGTGTCAAACAAAACATAAAACATATCTGAAAGATATAGACTCAGTAACCAAAATATTCCTAAAACTTATATACTTTCCAATAATTGGCAGGTACTATCCCCCACAAGTCTTTGATTGGCAACCAAATACTTGAAACTTGTCTTCTGCAAGATGTACTGCCCACCATAGCACCCATATCAGTAGATGCAACAAAAACAGTTTTAAGAGGAAACTGAACATGAAAAATAACTACCTTACAAATACCTATGCTGATAGACCTTTCACACGTTGCCAACACACTTATGCACGTTACAATGAAATGAAAGTCATGAACCCTGAGCAGGTGAATATTTAGAGAACATGAACGATGGATGCTGCTTACATACTGGCATATCAGTACTCGGTCAAGGGAAGAACTTCTGAGCAAAATAAATGCCTCTTTAATCAGAGTCAAACTTGATGGAATTCACTGATAAATCTAAACACCCTCCTTGGTAACTGCCTTTCTTCTTTTTGTTCTTCTCGTGTCTGAATCCTTTGCCTTTAGTCACTTTGAGATCGTGGTATGCTCGTTCTCCCCAGCTACCAGCACTGCCTCTCTATAATTAAGAAGAAAGGCATCATAATATCAATCCTTTATCTCATACTGTACATTTTGTACGGTATCTACAGGCACCAATGAACATCAAGATTACAATGCATATTCCGAGTTTATATCATTCGTATTTCCACTATGTAACATACATACAGTATACAACATTGCGCATGAGAAATCTGTGCACACGCACAATACTGTATGCTGTGCAATTGCCTAGACCACAACCAACACAGAGCATTCAAGTCTAATCAGGGGTCTTAATGACAGTGAAGGTCAAGCAAATCCTTGGGTCCAGAGAATTCCTTCAAATATGCACACTAATCATAAACACAAGGCATTCATTATAAAACTTACTATTGAACTGCTCTGTGCTTGGCCGTCAACAGTCTAGTCGTCAAAGGTTATCTTCTTGTTTTCACCAGATCCACTCAATCCTAGGCCTGGGCTCTTGTTGAAACCACCCCTATTTCCCCCAAAGCCACCTCGTCCTCCCCCAAAGCCACCCCTACCCCCTTCTCGGCCACCCCTACCTCCTTCTCGGCCACCCCTGAAACCTCCTTCACGGCCACCCCTGAAACCTCCTCTGTCCCCACCCCGGAATCCTCCTCGCCCACCTCTGTCACCACCTCGGAAGCCCCCTCCTCTCCCGCCCCTGAAGCCACCAGGAGAGCCTGACTCATCCCCTTCACCATTTCCCTCTTCATCCCGCCCACCTCGGAATCCCCCTCTCCCACCTTGAAAACCTCCCCTCCTGCCCCTGAAGCCACCTTCCCCTTTACCCTCATCACCATCATCACGCCTGCCTCTGAAGCCTCCGCTGCCGCCACCTCTTCCACCCCTGCCACCTTTAAATCCTCGCCTATCTCCACCTCCCCTGAACCCTCTCCCACCTCTCTGGGAATAAAAACCATTGACGTCATCCTCCCCATCATCTCCACCTCCCTCTTTAAAACCGTTTCTGTTAAAACCTCGTCCACGACCCCCACCTCTACCCTTGTAACCCAGGCCAGGACGAAATGATCCATATTCCTGGCTCTCTTCACTGTCATCATCCTAAAAAGAAAAACAAGAATATAAGCCACTTGGGTACTATTTACCTTGGACTGAAATGAATTGTCAAATTTGGGATTGATGAAGACTTCCTCCTCGCGTACTCTCCGGAATGGCTCACTCTGTAAACATATTCCATAAATATTATATGGCCGTCTCTGGTATGATGCAACTGATTCATAACAGTTCTCCTACTTGTGGATAATTTCACATTTTACACTTTAATATCCTCTCAAAAACAGCTTAGTACTTTAAAAGCACTAAAATACCTTCTTGGGATACCCCGGGGTACTAAAGGAGCCGTTCATTGAAGAATTCACAGAAGAATTTAGAGAATTATTAAACGATGAATTGGCTGCTTTCTGAAATTAAATATTTCGTTATCAAGTGTAATCACATAATCAAAGTTATAAAATTTGTTTTCCTACAAATTAATGACAATAAAAAATATTAGGCTCATAAAACATCCAAACACACTAAAAGCAAATACTACCTAACCAATGGTTTATGTAATGTATTGAGAAACACTACTCTCTCATTCTACTATGTTGAACCTTCTGGGAGTTGTTGTAGAAATCTCCCGCCATCCACAAGCATGGGTCTCCTTAAACTTGTAATTGATATACCATAATAAAGTACGTGAATGACCACCCTGTCTTCTTAGGACCTAAGTACTAAAGGACAAAGAATGCAACAGTGGCGACGAGGAAGAACCCAGTGTACGAAGAGGTATGTCACATTGAAGGAGAGTTAGTGTACCAACGACAGCCGGCCGTATCTAGCCTAGCATACCAAGTTTAGGCCTGGCCAACGTCCAGACTCCAGTATTCGAGTAGCCTGAATTCAGCTGTATTTGTTGGGGACTACCGAAGTTCCATACCCTGTCAGGACGGATGGCAGCAGCAAGGCAGACGAGACAATTCCCGAGTTTAAACCCAGATAAGTTGGAATTATCTTGTTGGCTGGATCTATTTTCCATGAATTGTGAAGTAAATGAAGTAACAGAGGCGACAGCAAAAAGGGCTTTGTTGCTTTCTTCAGTTGGAGTAGAGACATTTTCCACGATCTGTAAGTTAACAGCACGAAGTTGCCGTTCTGCAGTTCCATTTGATGACTAGTAAATCAACTAAAGTCGCATTTTATAACAAAACCAAGTTATCATAGAGCATTGTGTGATTCCCTACAGAGGAAGAAGAAAAGTAGTGAGTCCGTGAAGGAATATTATGCAGAACTAAAATTGTTAGCTCAACAGTGTGAATTTTAATAGTGATTTTGACCGAAGGTTGAAGGAACAATTATTGGTTGGTATTGATAATGAAGTATATTTTAAGGTTTTATTAGCTGATCCTTTTTGAGTTTAAATCAATCTCCTCTCGTGAATTACTTGCCAAGGTTACCAATTTAGAAACTGCTTATGTTACTGAATGTAGTCCTACTTCAAGTTCTTTTATAGATAATAGGCCTGCAGGTACTGTTAACAAGGTTAGGCCTAATTCTAGTACAGACTCTAAAGGGAGAGGTAAAAGTGATTATTGTAAAGTTCAAAGTAAATGCATTCATTGTGGGCGCGATAACCATTTAGCTAATAATTGTAGATTTAAGAATGCTAAATGTTATTCCTGTGGCAAGGAAGGCCATGTTAGTACAGTGTGTCCCAATAAAAAGGCTAGAAATAAATCTAGGAATGTTAATACAGTGCATGATGTAGAGGAGTCTACTAGTAAGGATATTCCTGTTAATGAAAGTTTCCATGATTCTTATGATTTATTGAAACTTTTTGATGTTAATGTGAATTCTATTGATTTTGTCGATGATTATGAGGAACCATATAAGATTAAATTTTAAGGTTTAAATGGGTTTCCCCTAGAGTTTGAATTAGACACTGGCAGTGGTGCATCCACTATTTCACGGCATGATGCTAATAAATTGAATTTAACCCCATTACCAACAAGGAAACGCTTAGCAAATTATGATAAAGCTGAAATGCAAGTGTACGGTGAAATAAATTGTGATGTTTCTTTTAAACCAGGCCAAATGGTCCAGGGACAAAAGTTTTTTGTTGTAGATAATGATTTAAATTTAGCAGGCAGGTCTTTGATGAAGAAATTGAAATACAGTGGGTACAAATGATAATGTGTGTGATGATAAATTTAAAGGTCCTCTTATTACCCCAAGTAGTGCATCTAGGCCTAAGCTTGATTGTGTAAAAATGTTCAATGAGTATCAGGTGGTGGAAGGATCACCCATTACAAATTATGAATGTCAATTAATGTTAAAAGAAAATGCTGTGCCTAAGTATTTTAAAGCTAGATCTGTTCCTTATCATTATAAATGTAAAATTGAGAATAGTTTTGAAAGAACTAGAAAGTAAAAATATGTGAGCAAGGTCGAGCATGCTGGAGATTGGGCCAGTCCTATTGTTCCTGTAATGAAGCCTAATGGTGAAATAAGGATTTGTGTAGATTGTAAGTATGCTCAATACCCAAACCAGTGTTTAATACCTTCCCATTACCGAGATTGGATGATATTTTGGCAAATGTAGGTTCTTGTCAGTATATTTCGAAATTGGATTTGAAAAATGCATATTTACAGGTATCTGTGAGTGAAAATTCTCAACAATATTTGATTATGAATACTCATTTGGGATTATATAAGTTTCATAGATTGCCTTTTGGGTTGTCGTCAGCACAGGTATATTTCAGAGGTTTATCTCTGAATTATTGGCAAATATTGAGGGTGTTCATGTATTTTTAGATGACATATTGATTGTCGGAGCTACCAAGGAGGAACATGACAAGAGTTTATGTAAGGTTTTATCAATTTTGCAACAGAGAAATGTTAAATTGAATAAAGATAAATGTATTATTGGTTCTAGGGAAGTACCTTATTTAGGATACATTTTAAGTTGTGATGGAATTAAACCTGACCCAAAGAAAATAGAGGCAATTTTGGAAGCTCCAACCCTCACTCTGTTCAGTCTTTAAAATCATTTTGGGGCTATGTACTTATTACAATAGGTTTGTACCTCAGTTCAGCTCTATTTTATGTCCTTTATATAATTTAATTAAAACCCAAAAGAATGTGGAGTTTTTCATTGGGCAGCAGTTTCATGAAGAAGCTTTTCAGAGTATTAAGGAAGCTTTGGGAAGAGCTGATATTTTGGATAATTTTAACCCAATGCTACCATGATTTTTAGAAGTTGATGCTAGCCCTGAAGGAGTGGGAGCTGTTCTTAAGCAAGAATATAAGGATAGAATTTCTACTATTTCTTTCAAAAGTAGAAAATTATCTAATGCTGAGTGTAATTATTCTCAAATTGATAGAGAGGCTCTATCCATTATTTTTGGAGTCAAGAAGTTTTCTGATTATCTTTTGGGTAGGAAGTTCGTTATCAGGACGGACCATAAACCTTGACTCCATCTATTTAACCCTAGTAAGTCTATTCCACAATTATCTAATGCTCGTATTCAAAGGTGGGCTTTATTTCTATCAGGTTTTGATTTTAAAATTGAACACATTAAGGGAGTGCATAATACAGTGGCAGATGCTCTTAGTAGGCTACCATTGTGTAGAGATGATGCTGATTTTCCAGTACCAGGAGAATATGTAAATTTGATTAATATTTTGGATAAGAATTCTTTTGAGTTACAATGGTAAAAGAAGGTATAGAAAGAGACACTGTTTTATGCAGAGTACGAGATTATGTAAGGAAGGGGTTGGCCCCAAGGAAAAGGTGATGGAAATTAGTATGTTACCTTTCTATAAATTGAGAAATGATCTTTCTTTGCATGACAATGTATTACTCTATAGGAATCGTATTTTGGTTCCTGATATGTTGAGAAAGCGTGTTATGGAAATGCTTCACGAGGGCCACCAGGGTATTGTTGCCATGAAAGCTGAAGCAAGGTCTTTTGTATATTGGCCCAACATGGACCAAGATTTAGAACAAATAACTTCCAACTGTGCATTATGCATAACAAATCTCAAACATAAGGGCATTTCACCTTTATCTTGGCCGTCAGTAGATAGACCTTGTCCCGCTTGCATGTAGATTATTGTGGACCCATTGACAACATGCAATATTTGATTATTATTGATTCCTTTTCTAAATTTATTGATGTCTATGCTTGCAAGAATATAAACTTCAGAGGGTACCATACAATGTTTAAGGTCATGTTTTGCTAATTATGGTATTCCTGACACAATTGTATCTGATAATGCAACTTGTTTTATGTCTAGGGAGACTCAGAATTTCTTTCAGAAAAATGGTGTTAGACATTGTTCAGGAGCACCATATAATCCAAGTACAAACGGGCTTGCAGAACGGGCTGTCCGAATATTCAAAACTAATTTCAAAAAGTTTGATTGTAATTTGCCTGTAAAAACCAGAATGGCCAAATTTTTGTATACCTATAGACGTACAGTACAGTCTTCTACTGGCTGCTCCCAGCTGAATTATTGTTTGGAAGGAAATTTAAGGGTCCATTAGATGTTATAATGCCTAAACAAAGAGATGAGTGTTATGTTCATGAGTCTAAATTCAGAGTTGGGCGATGCAGTATATGCCAAGAATTTGGTAAAGGACCGAAATGGGTGGAAGCTAAGATTATCAAAGTTCTTGGTGAAAAGAAATTATTTGGTTTCTGTAGAGGTTAATGGTATTTTGACTTGGAAGCGTCACCTTTCACAGTTATTTGAGAGAAAAATGTATATACTAGAGTAACTGATGAACGTCACTATTAGAAGATACAATGATTCCTTATGTTCCTGTAGTTTCTTCTCCCCGTAATGTACAAGGATTAGAAGAAACAAATAACACTATTCAGAACTCGGGTATGATTTGTAATCCCAATGTAGAAGTAGTAGGATCAGAGAACAGTAATTGTGATACTGGTGCCATTGTAAGAAAATCTACCAGAGTAAGTAAGAAACCTAGGAGACTCATTGAACAAATTTAAATTTTTGTCTGTTAACCTAAGGGGGGAGGAGTGTAATGTATTGAGAAACACTACTCTCTCATTCTACTATGTTGAACCTTCTGGGAGTTGTTGTAGAAATCTCCCGCCATCCACAAACTGGGGAAGCCAGCATAAGCATGGGTCTCCTTACTTGTAATTGATATACCATAATAAAGTACGTGAATGACCACCCTGTCTTCTTAGGACTAAGTACTAAAGGACAAGAATGCAACAGTTTACATTTCACTGAACAATCATCATTCTCTAACACTAAAACTTGTTTGAATGATCCACTAAAACTTGTTTGAATGATTCCAGAGTTACTTTAAGGTTTGTTTATGAATTACAGTTCTTTCTGCAAATGCAATGGAATATGTTATTGTTATAATACAATTAAGTTTGTTCATACTTACCTGGCAGATATATATATAGCTGTATTCTCCGAAGTCCGACAGAATTTCAAAACTCGCGGCACACAAGACAGTGGGCGGCCAGGTGGTAGTACCCATTCCCGCCGCTGGGAGGCGGATATCAGGAACCATTCCTTTTTCTATTCATATTTTATCAGTGCCACTGTCTCCTGAGGGGAGGTGGGTGGGCACTTTAATTACATATATCTGCCAGGTAAGTATGAACAAACTTAATTGTATTATAACAATAACATTTTGTTCATGAAACTTACTTGGCAGATATATATATAGCTGAATCCCACCTTCGGATGGTGGGAAGAGACAGAATAGGATTTGTAGGAAACTTAAATTAAGTAGATGATATACACCTTGGTTCCTCACCTGTTAGCAAAGTAGACTCTGTGATTACTGTCACTTCAGCCTGTTTGTGCTTAATCAGAGTTGCCAGCCAGGTGGAGACCTGTAGTGCTGGTGCGCTCTGGATGCTCTGTCAACGGGGACGTGACCTCAATGTGACAAGAGCATAGAGCCATACAAATGAGGGCAACGAAGCAACTGACCACCACCTGACCAACTATCCAAGACCCCCTGAACACTAAGCTAAGAGATGGGGGAGGTCTTCACCAAAGCCTCACCACAACCAAAAAAACAACAACAACTAACTACCAAATAAACCTAACTAAGGGATAGGGAGAGAGCTACCTTCAGCCCCCAAGACTGTGTCTGCAGAAACGTATGGCCCAAGAGAACAACAGTCCTCGTAATATCGTTCTCACATCTCTCAAGTAGTGTGAGGCGAATACTGAATTGCTCCTCCAAAAGGTGGCGTCAAGGATGTCCTTGATCGACATGTTCCTTTGGAAGGCAAGCGAGGTTGCGACAGCTCTGACCTCGTGAGCTTTCACTACGCCAAGAGGCCTCATATCGATCTGTGTGGAAGACGAATGAGCCTCTTTAATGACGTCCCCTCAGAAAGAACGCCAAGGCGTCCTTGGATAATGGTATATCGGGACGTTTAACCGAACACCAGAGATTATCTGAGGGACCTCGTACTTCTTTAGTCTTGTGGACATAAAACTTTAGAGCCCTGACAGGTCACAGGACTCTCTCAGGTTCTTGGCCCACAAGGCTTGTCATACCCTTGATTTCAAAGCTCCTTGGCCAAGGGTTCGACGGGCTTTTCATTCTTTGCTAAGAAAAGTGGGACTCAAAGAGCAGACAGCATTGTCCCCTTTGAAGCCCACTCTCTTCACAAATGGCCTGAATTTCGCTAACTCTCTTCGCCGTCGCCAGAGCAGTTAGGAAAAGAGCCTTCTTCGTCAAGTTCCTAAGAGGACGCTTCATGTAGAGGTTCGAAAGGACTCGACATTAACAGTCTAAGAACTAAATCCAAGTTCCAAGAAGGAGGCCTCACCTGAGGTATCTTGGATGTCTCAAATGATCTCAGGAGATTGTGAAGATCCCTGTTATCAGACAGGTCTAGTCCTCTGTGTCGGAAGACTGCCGACAGCATACTCTTATATCCCTTGATGGTCGGGACAGCCAGCTTCTGTACATTTCTTAAAAATAGCAGGAAATCGGCTATCTGGCTCACAGAGGTAGTGGAAGAGGAAATTCCCTCCTTTCTACACCATGCCCTGAAGGTAGCCCACTTCGACGGGTAAACAGATCTCGAGGACGTTCTCCTAGCATTGGCGATCGCCTTTGCAGCTGCTTTAGAAAAACCTCTCGCTCTGGCCAGCTTTTCGATAGTCTGAACGCAGTCAGACCCAGAGCGGAGAGGTTTCGGTGATATCTTGCGAAGTGGGGCTGTCTGAGTAGATCTTTCCTCCAGGGCAACGTCCTCGGAAAGTCTATGATGAATGACATTACCTCCGTGAACCATTCCTTCGCGGGCCACATCGGGCGATCAGGGTCAACCTCGTCCCCTCCGATGCCGCGAACTTCCTTACTACTTCCCCCATGATCTTGAATGGCGGGAAGGCATACAAGTCCAGGTTCGTCCAGTCCCAGAGCAGAGCGTCTATCGCGACTGCTCCCGATCCAGCACAGGGGAGCAATAAAGAGGCAACCTCTTTGTTCTCGACGTCGCAAATAGGTTCGACTAACGGACAGACACCCACAGTCTCCAGAGTTCTCGACAGACGTCCTGGTGCAACGTCCATTCCGTCGGCAGGATCTGATCTTGTCGGCTGAGAAGGTCTGCTCTGACGTTCTGGACTCCTGCGATAAATCTCGTCAGGATCCTTATCCGTCTCGCATCTGCCCACAGCAGAATCTCCCTCGCTAAATAAAAAAGAGGACGGGAGTGTGTACCTCCCTGCTTCTTTAGGTACGCAAGGGCTGTGGTGTTGTCCGAGTTGACTTGGACTACTTTCTCTGCAACCTTTTGTTGGAAGAACTGTAGCGCCAGAAAAACCGCCGCTAGTTCCTTTACATTGATGTGCCAGGACACCTGTTCCCCCCTCCAGGTGCCTGACACTTCCTCCCCTCCCAGTGTTGCTCCCCATCCCGACACCGAGGCGTTGGAAAACAACACTAGGTCTGGGCTCAGAAGCTTTAGGGACAACCCCTCTCGAAACTTCCGAGGATCTAACCACCATCTTAGATGGTTCTTCACCGATTTGGTGATGAAAAAGGGTCGCATTCAGATCCTCTCTGACTCTCCATTCGTCTGCTAAGAAAAACTGGAGAGGTCTGAGGTGTAGTCTTCCCAGGGAAACAAACTTTTCCAGCGAGGAAATGGTCCCCAGCAGACTCATCCATTCCCTCGCCGAGCAAGTTTCCTTCCCCAGGAAGGCCGAAACTCTCTCTAAGCCTTGCAGCTGTCGTTCCTGGGACGGAAACGCTCGAAAAGCCACTGAATCCCCAGATACACGATGGACTGTGTTGGGGTCAGATGCGACTTTTCGAGGTTGACCAGAAGTTCCCAGGGACTTCGCCAAGGCCAACGTGAAGTGAAGGTCCTTCAGACACCTTTCTTCTGACGATGCTCTGATCAGGCCAATCGTCGAGATACAGGGACATCTATTCCTGCAGAATGTAACCATCTCGCTACGTTTTTCATGAGCATGGTAAATACCATCGGAGCCGTGCTTAAACCGAAACAAAGAGCTCGGAATTGCCAAACTTTGTCCCTTAGCATAAACCTCAGAAAACTTTCTTGAAAGAGGTGGATAGGCCCGTGAAAGTATGCGTCCTGTAGGTCCAAGGACACCATCCAGTCGCCCGGTCTTAAGGCTCCTAGAAACCGACTGAGGTGTTTCCATCTTGAATTTTTTCTTTTCTACGAAAAGATTCAGGCTGCTTACGTCCAAGACTGGACGCCACCCCGACGACTGCTTTGGTACCAGGAAAAGTCTGTTGTAATATCCTGGTGACCCCAGGTCTAAGACCTGCTCCACCGCTCTTTTCGTGATCATTTGATCCAAAAGATCTAAAAGAACCTGATGTTTCTCCCCTTGATACGACGGGGAAAGATTCTGGGAGTCGTAGAAAGAGGAGGAGGGTCCACAAAGGGGATCTTGTACCCCTGTTCCACTATCTTGAGGGACCACGCATCTGTATCTCTCTCTCTCCACGCCCCCGCAAAGAACTTTAGCCTGGCTCCGACCGGCATCTGAAGGACTTTCTTCTCACTTAGAGGATTTAGGTTTGAAGGAACCTCTTCCTCTTGCAAGTCCTCTCCCTCGAGGAGCAGCTCTCGAGGGAGGAGCGCTACAAAAGGGTTTAACCTTCCTAGGAGGTCGTCCAGACGACGAGGAGGTAGGGACTGCGGGACGTCTTGAAGACTGGGCTAAGAGGTCCTGGGTAGCCTTCTCTTGTAGGCTCACTGCCAGGTCCCTTACCATAGCCTGGGGGAAGAGATGGCTCGAAAGAGGTGCAAAGAGAAGCTCTGCTTTCTGCGATGCAGAAACAGACCTCGCTGTAAAATTGCAGAAAAGCGCTCTCTTCTTGAGGAAAGCAGTGCCGAAATGAGACACTAACTCTTCCGAACCATCCCTGACGGCCTTGTCCATGCATGACAACACATTGGACAGCTCCCCCAGACTCAGAGAATCAGGACTCCTAGATTGAAGATCCAGGACTCCTAGGCACCAGTCTAGGAAGTTAAAGACTTCCAGAGTCTTTAACAGACCTTTCATGTGATGGTCGATCTCCGTTGGTGTCCATGAAATCTTAGCGGACGATAAAAGGGATCTCTGGGCGTCTACCAGACTAGCAAAGTCCCCTTGGGAAGACGACGGGATCTTAACTCCCACTTCAGCTTTGGTCTAATACCAAATGCCGCCTTTCCCACTGAGTCTTGAAGGAGGAAAGGGCGAAAGTCGACTTGCCCTGATCCTTCCGACGTTCCATCCAATCCTGCAATTTCTTGAACGCTCTCTTAGTGGACAAGGAAGTCTTCATCTCCACCACTTCCAAAACCTTGCACGACTTCGAAGACGAAAACTGAGAGGGTGGAGACTTAGGAGCTGCAGGCTGGAACTTCTCACCAAACGAAGAACGTAAAAGACGAACCAGCACCTTGTAGTCAGAAACCGACGAAACTGACGGCTGTTCCTCCTCCACTGAGTCCGCCGGACTACTAAGCTCTCCTTCCTCCCGAAGAGGCAAAGGAGATTGAACCTCTGGAGAGGGCGTGCGCCCAACGGGTCTAGCCTTCAACAAAGGCTTTCGAGGATGACTAATATCAGCCTCTTCAAAGCGACCGACCTTCTGTCGATCTTTAGCGCTCGAACCACGAAGAGCGTCCTGACCGCGCTGCGCGTCAAGAGAGGTTACTCTTAGTCTCTCTCGAGGAGCGTCCTTACGTTTCACGCTCAAGCGTCCAGCTTTCCGCTTTCAAAGCGTCCTTCTGAGCGCCTTCTCGAAAGCCTTCTCCACAGGCAAAGCGTCAACGCAAAACACATCCCGACGAGCGTCTTCAAAAGCGTCCTGCCGAGCTCCTCCAAAGCGTCCTGTCGAGCGTCCTCAAAGGCGTCCTGACGTGCGGGCGGAGACAGAGACGAACGAGGAGACGGAGAAGGAGACTGCCTCGTCCTCTTGACAGGGCAGTCTAGCGTCCTTCCTTCGTTTAGGCTCAACTGCTGCTGGGCGAGTCTTCCGAGCCATTAAGGCCGACAATTGGTCTTGAAGCGACGCAAGAATACTCTTCGTTGGTGAAGAACCGAGAGGAGGTGAAGGGCTGCGCCTGCGAGAAGACGAGGGGCGGGGGGACGCCTCCTTCCTTCTCACAGGTACAGCAACCTGCCTCTCCGAGGCGCGAGAGAAGCGCTTCTCAGCGTCGTCCTCGGACGACGTCCTACCTCTCTTCTGTGGAGGAAACGCGTCATACGACGCAGGCGAAGACCGCAACGAGAGCGGAGAGAGGGGACGTAAAGCGTCCTCCCTAGGAAAAGTCCTTTTACACGGACGCGAGTCTCTCCGAGCGCTCCACCCCTTGCGCGGGGAGGGCGCCTCGGAGGACGAAAAAACAGTCCTTAAGGATGCGAGCCTGAGCACGCTCCTTGGCAGCCTGGGAAGTAGCAACAGGTCCTGCCGAAGGGACGCCAGATCGGTGGGGAGCCCCCGTAACCCTCTTGCGGCTTTCGACATGCCCACTCCCTGAGTTCTGGGAGTCCGACAGAGGTCTAGACCTAGAGGCATTATGGGGCCGATCTGACGCCCCCTCCACAACACTAGGGCACGATCACAACACTTTACTCGAGCCGTTTTCAAGGGCCAACACTTTGGACTCTAGAGTGCGTAATGACTCTAGAATCAGAGAAAGGGCATTACCTTCTCCAGACACAGAACTAGGGCCCTCAGGCAACAACACAGGATTAGGTTAAGCAAATTCTACTGGTGTTTAAAATAGGAGAAATGTTACTTTTCCCTTACCTTTCGTAGAACCGCTCTTGGAGGAAGACCTCCTGATCCTATCGCGCTCCAACTTACGCCGATAGGATTCATACACCTTCCATTCATCCTCAGTCAAACTTTTGCATTCAATGCAACGATCAACCAGCAAACAAACATGCCCCCTCACACCCCATACATACTGTGTGGGGGTCTACCGATGATTTCGGTAGCCTCACCTTGCAATCACTTCTCACACACACTCTGAAGCTCACTGAACTTTATCCCGACATCACGTTCATAGAAAAGCCAATCCAAAATTCAAAAACAAGTCCACTATCGCGTATGCCAATCCAACAATCCAGAGTCAAAACCAAAAGTCAATCCAGATACTTATAAAGAGTCAAAATCCAAAAATCCTGGGCGGAGGTCTGTAAACAGGTGTTTACCGACCGGCGACAGAAAAAATATGAATAGAAAATGGGAATGGTTCCTGATATCCGCCTCCCAGCGGCGGGAATGTGTGCCGCGAGTTTTGAAATTCTGTCGGACTTCGGAGAATACAGCTATATATATATCTGCCAAGTAAGTTTCATGAACAAAATAAAATTTAGGCGAAAGGTCAAGCACTGTGACCTATGAGGTCATTCAGCAGTGAAAGGGACATTAAAGAATAAAAAGGTTTGAAAGGTGTTACAGGAGGAAAACCTCAGTTGCACTGTGAGAAATCTGTTCGGAGACAGTGGAAGACAAGGAAGGAGAGAGAGAGAGAGAGAGAGAGAGAGAGAGAGAGAGAGAGAGAGAGAGAGAGAGAGAGAGAGAGAAAATCAAATGGAGGTACAGTAAAAGTACAGCAAAAGAAATGATAGGGGTTGCACCTGGGGGCCAAAGCAATGCTGCAAAGGACCCTAAGTAATGCCTACACTATCTATGTATTTTAACATTTTATGAAGTAAATAGGTATTTATGAAGTTAAAAAAAATGCCCCTTTAATCCTGCTGAGAATGAATGAATGAATGAAATAACCTTAAAAAAAAAAAACCGTACTTCCTTACCTTATCAGCTGTACCATTGTAAAGCTTCCCAGGAGTAAAGGTATTGGTCTTTTTGACAGGTTCCTCCTCTTCACTCTCTTCAGATTCTTCTCCAGAACTACTTTCCTCAGCTTGAGGTGCTGCCTTTACCGGGGCAGGTTTGGCTGGGGCTTTCTCGTCCTCCTCCTCATCCGAGCTTTCCTCCTCAGAGCTCGATTCCTTTGCTTGCTTGGCAGCTGGAGCTGCTTTGGCTTGGGATGTTTTCCCATCTGGTTTTGCCGGTGCATTGTCTTCTTCATCAGAGCTAGATTCCTCTTCAGAACTAGACTTTGCTGCCTGTTTAGGAGCAGCCTTTGGAGTTGCTGCTGGTGCTTTTTTGGCTGCAGGTTTTGCCTCTTCTTCTTCTGAGCTCGAATCCTCTGAACTAGAATCAGCAGGCTTAGCTGGCACTTTGGCTGCTGGCTTGGCTGCAGTTTTAGCAACAGGCTTGGCAGGTGCATCTTCCTCATCTGAGCTTGACTCTTCTTCAGAACTCGACTCTGCAGGTTTAGCAGCTGGCTTGGGCATTGATGGAGCTGGTTGTGCAGCCTTTGGAGCAGGCTTTGCAGGTTCTTCTTCCGAGCTTGATTCCTCTTCTGAACTAGATTCAGCAGGCTTGGCAGCAGGAGTAGCAACTTTATTAGCAGGTTTTGCAACTTTTGGAGGTTCATCCTCCTCAGAGCTTGATTCTTCTTCTGAACTTGATTCAGCTGGTTTAGCTGCTACTTTAGCAGCAGGCGGAGCAGCCTTGGCAGCCACTGGAGCAGGCTTTGATGGTTCTTCCTCTTCAGAGCTGGATTCTTCTGAACTTGATTCAGCAGGCTTAGCAGCCGGTTTGGCAGCAGCTACAGCTGCCTTAGCAGCAGGTTTTGGTGGTTCATCTTCCTCCTCTGAGCTTGACTCTTCAGAACTTGATTCAGCTGGCTTAGCAGGTTGCTTGGTAGCTGGTGGAGCAGCTTTCTTAGCAACCGGCTTTGCTGGTTCTTCCTCCTCTGAACTAGACTCTTCAGAGCTTGATTCTGGTGGCTTGGCTACTTGCTTAGGTGGTGGTGCTTTCTTCGCTGATGGCTTCGCTGGCTCCTCTTCCTCCTCTGAGCTCGACTCTTCAGAGCTGGATTCCGTAGGCTTAGCGACAGGTTTAGCAGGTGTGGCTCCCTTGGCAGCAGGCTTTGCAGTTGGGGTGACAGCTTTCTTGACGACAGGCTTTGCTGGCTCGTCATCTTCAGAACTTGATTCCTCAGAGCTGGATTCAGCTGGTTTAGCAACAGTTTCGGGTGATTTCAACGCTAAAGGATTGGGGGGCTTATAATTCTGTGGTGCTACCTTTTCTTCTTCCTCTGAACTTGATTCTTCAGAACTTGACTCAGCTGGCTTGGCAGCAGGTTTTGCTGCAGGAGTGGCAACTTTAGCTACTGGAGTACCATTGGGCTTTGCTGGTTTTGACTCCTCTTCAGAGCTGGATTCTTCAGAACTTGATTCTGGTTTAGCTGAAAGATTTTTTTTTATAAAGATGGTGTTAGTTTTACAGTTCCATATTCTATGAAGAACTTTTTGCTTTTAAAAGACATTAATAACAGACAGTTTGATTGACAAAGAAATTCATTGGCTCAGTTTCTTCACACAGTGTGCTTAAGGTTCTTTCCTCTAAATAAACAATTCAACCTATTTTTCAGTATGCTTTAAAGTGAATTTTCAATGCATAAATATCTTACTTAAAATTTTATTACTTAGAATTCATTTTATATACATACCAACTTTCTGCACTTTTTTAGCTGGTGTCTGCTTCTGAAACAAAAAGGGCAAACAATCTCAACCATTTGAACATTACCTAGATGTAAATAAAATCTTATCATAGAATTACCAAACCATTAAAGCATATCTATAACAATGTGGTATAAAGGAATCATTCTAAAATGTAGGCCGATAAATGGGATAACATCACCAAAAATGAAGGGACGGAAATTAATTGAAAAAAGTAGACATGAGTCACAGTGTAAAGCACCTTTACTTCCAAGTAAATATATAAAAACAGGAAATAAAAGATGAAGCATCAGATCATAAACAAGCATATCTTACAGGAATTTTGCACTCCTATCATACAAACTCATATGCACTTCAGCATATTTATGTTCAAGTGGAATCTGGATACCGTTCAACATTTCAGTAGATTCACTTTCAGCGGTAACATTTTTCTTCAACTCACGCGTTACCCAGCTGGCTTGTACAGAACTGATGGCCACAATTTGTAACTTCAGCAATGTTAACACTTTCATATCCAACTGACGTAATAGTACGCAAACTTACCCTAACACCCTCCCTACCTGACTGACGTAACTTTAGGTAAAATTTACCAACATTTTTAGTATGTGTGGTAAGGGTAGATTTTTTTTATTTTCAGACAAGTAGCGATTTCCATAGGCTAGATCATACCTTGGACCATGTAACTCGGGTATCAATATGCCAGCCAAGTAATTCCTGTACTGCGCATGCTCAAATCCCTGGCGTAGTAAAATTCTCACAATGAAATCAGCTGATCCCACCCACACTTCGCTCTCAGTGACCACACGTGCAAGCTGCTGTAGACAAGTGTGTTTGTTTACATAGTGACGTCACGAGAGAACAATTTCCTGATATGCATTCGCGAAGTTTTTACGGTAAAAGTAGTGCAAAACGCGTTAGTGCATCCCATAAGAGACATTTAGATTTTAGGCAGGGCTCTGAATCTCCAGAAGACGCCAAGATAAGGAGGCTGCTAATGGATTATGACTTTTCTTGGAAGGCTCGTAGGATTAACCTTACCCCAACTAAGCAAGCCATGGAACTGCTTCATCTGCAGTGGGAGGAAGAAGATTCCAATGCTACGAACGATAAAGTTGACGTTAAAATTTTTTTTAGTTTCGATCAACTTATGTCAAAATGAAACTTTTGCCGTTACCAAAGCCATTATTCTTGACTCTCCCTTTATTCTTCAACTTTTCCTCTACATTTTTGTATATTTACAAAGTAATTTCTATGAAAAATAACAGATAGAGGGCTCTTCCAAAAAAATTTTTTTTCTAGCAATAATTCTCACCATACGCCGAGCAGAGAGCTCTGTTTCTTACCCTCTTTTCTATCAATTATTCATCAGCTGGACTTATTCGTTTTCCATTGTTTTATATGTTGATATTTAGAGAATTTTGTTGGCTTTCTCATAAAAAACAATTAATTCGCCTGACTTTCAAGTTTCATATAAAAAGATTTTTTTTTCTTTTAAATAACTCACATTTTTTCGTAGTTAGAGGGCTGGGACTCTTATTCTGACTATGCCACCATAAAATATAAACATTAAGATAAAAAGAACAGCAAAATGAACGTTGTTGGCATAAAATTTCTATTTTTGCTGAATTTTCGAAATAATTATTTTTTCGCACTGTCGAGCACTCCCAGACACCTTGGGTCTCAGGTACGCTCAGTGCTCAAACTAGAGAGATAGGAAAGTGTTAATAACTCAACAATGTGGAAAGGTAGGCAGTGTTTTAAGTATGCAAACAATGCTTACTTTACAATGCTTCAAGAAGGAAATGGATTCCGAAATTTGTGAATTATATTAATTTACTCTCAATTCTAACAATTTCTATCTAAATTCACTGAGACACAGTAAGATGTAAAATAGTAATATACGTACTATCAATGCTATATAGCAATTCTTGAAAAACCTGCAAACTACAACTGCTCAAACATCCTTACCTGTTTGCCTGGCACCGGTTTTTCAGGCTCCTCGTCAGACGACTCTTCCGAAGATGATGATTCCCTCTTCTTTTTAACACCTACAGGAGTCTTTGGACTTTTCCCATTAACCATAGGAGGGACTTTCTTAGCTTCTGTTTCCTCTTCTGCGAAAAAATAAAATGAAATTTTCATTATTAAAATGAAGTTTTATTGTATATTACCGAACAATTATAGAGCCGTGATTTCCACGAGCGGCAGGATACTAAATTCAAATTTAGCGCGTCGGCGTCGCCAACACTGGTGGTTGATGACGTCATCTCCCTCCACTCGCGGGAGAACCAGGTACAACTGCCCAGGTGAATCCAATTCTTTCTGCCCTCCGTCCACCTAAGGGGAGGAGGGTGGGTAATAATCATAATTGTTCGGTAAGTATACAATAAACTTCATTTTAAATAATGAAAATTTCATTTTTATTGTAGTGTCTTACCGAACAATTATAGAGCTGATTACACATTTATGGGAAGGTGGGATTCAGTGGACCACTAGTATTTTTAAATGGTTACATTTTATTGCAATACCAGTAAACACTCAAGGGTGTCTGTTGTACCTTACCTTGTAAGAGAGCTACAGCAGACTGTTACTGCCTCTGGTCGGTGCTCTTCTTACTATTGTAGAGGAAATTGGAATTTGCCCAAAGTTGAGCCTCTACAGGAGTGGAATCCTTCCGTAGTTCAAGCGAGTCAAGGCTGACTGACGGAGGATAGTAACAACAAAGATTGCCCTTGCCCTGGGCTAAGACCAGAAATTCAATCATACAAAACATTTGTCACCCAACACCAGATTTAAAAACATATATACCACCATTGTAAAATCTGACCTAACAGACTGGTGAGTATCCCAGGTACTCAGTACCCCCAGCTTCCCTTGAACTCGACAACCTATTCAGGTGAAAAGTTAGCATAGAGGTGAGACCCCTGTGCCGTTTCTCCCAACACATGCCAGAAAGCCGCCACCGACCTAACGTTTTACAATTCTCGAAAACCGTTTCTATCTCTTTGAGATAATGACTCGCAAAAACCGAATTCGATTCTCCAGAACTCCTCTGAAGAATCGAAGCTAAAGATAAATTCTTTCTGAATGCTAAAGAAGTTGCCACTGCTCTAACCTCGTGAGCTTTAACTCTCAGAACGGAAAGAGTGTCGTTCTCGGACTGCGAGTAGCTTCCCTGATAAGCTCTCTATAAAGAACGATATAGCATTCTTAGAAAGAGGACGAGAGGGATTTTGAACCGAGGTCCAGAGCTTAGAAGATTGTCCTCTGATACCCTTAGTGGCAAACAGATACTGCTTAATAGCCCTGACTGGACATGAAGAGCCTTTCTTCCTCCTCATGTCCAACCAATCAGATAAGTTCCTTACCACAAAACTCCTCGCCAAGGATTAGAAGGATTCTCATTTTTGGCTAGAAAGGTCAAAGATACCGAAAATACAGCATTGCCTTGAGAGAAACCGACTCTTTTGTCTATAGCGTGCAATTCGCTGACACGCTTAGCAGAAGCTAGTGCAATAAGAAAGAGTGCCTTCTTAGTCAAGTTCCTGAGTGAAGCCGACTTCAAAGGCTCAACGGTGGCCCCTGAGGAACTTAAGCACACATCTAAGTTCCAAGCCACTGTATCTTGCGGGAGCTTAGTGGTTTCGAAAGACCTAATGAGGTCCGACAGTCTGAATTGGAGGAAATATCCAAACCTCGATGTCGAAAAAAACCGAAGAGAGCATGGCTCTATATCCTCTGATCGTCGAAGGAGCCAGTTTCTTTAGAGTTCCTAAGAAATAGAAGAAAATCTGCTATTTCTGTTAAAGAGGTCGCAGAGTAGAGACTTTAGCACTTCTACACCACTCTCTGAAGATTCTCCACTTCCCTTGATAGAGTTTGTTAGAAGACTCTCTCCTACAACGAGCGATAGCTTCTGCAGCTCTTCTTGAAAATCCTTTCGCTCTGACAAGATTCCGGACAGTCTGAACCCTGTCAGAGCTAGAGCGGATAAGTTTTGGTGGAACCTCTTGAAGTGAGGTGTTTAGAAGCCACTTCTCTGGAGAAGAAGTCTGGGGAAGTCTACTAACAACTGAGAAGGTCCGGGAACCACTCTTTTCCTGGGCCAAAAGGGAGCGATTAACGTTAGCGTTACATTGCTGTGCGACATGAACTTGTTCAGCACCTCTCTTATTAAGACCGAACGGAGGGAATGCATAAGCTTCCAGACCCGACCAATCCAACAGCATTGCGTCCACGACCAAGCTAGAGGATCTGGGACTGGAGAACAAAAGAGAGGAAGACGGTTGTTCCTCGATGTCGCGAACAGGTCTATTGACGGTCGTCCCCAAAGGCGCCAAAGTTTCTGACAAATCTTGTTTGTCCAAAGTCCACTCCAGAGGTAACACTTGCTGTTTGACGACTTAACTCGTCCGCCAGGACGTTCATCTTTCCCGGAACAAATCTCGGGACTAGCTGAACCTTCGCTTCGTTTGACCACAGGAGGGATCCTTGGCTACTTCGTACAGAGAGAGCTGAGTCCCCCCTGTTTCCGCATTACGAGAGAGCCGTGGAGTTGTCGGAATGCTGCCACTCCCTACTCGGCCTTCTACTAAGCTCCGAAACTGTCTGAGCCCTAAGAAAATTGCTAACAGTTCCTTTACATTTATGTGGAACTTCTTCTCCTTCTCCGACCAAGCTCCTGAAGTCCGTTGATTTCCCAGTAGGGCTCCCCAACCTGTGTCCGATGCGTCGGAAAAGAACTGTAGGTTCGGAGGATGGGTCGTAGATCTAACCCTTCTTCCAACCTTGCTCGAGAGAGCCACCACCTTAGGTCCTCTTTTATTTGATCTGTGACAGGAAGGTTAATCGAGTCTGGTTGTGTCTTCCTGCACCAAGAGGCTCTCAGGGAAAAACTGCAGAGGTCTCATGTGCAGTCTTCCCAACGTCACAAATTTCTCCACTGACGTCAATTTGCCCCAGAGCCTCATCCACTGATTGGCAGAACTTACCTTTTTGTCCAAGAACTCCTGAACTGTCTCCAGACAGCCTTGAACCCTCTTCGGGGACAGAAAAGCCCGCCCAAAAACTTGAGCATTCAGAATCATCCCCAAATAAAGGATGCTCTGAGATGGAACCAACTGGGACTTCTGTTTGTTGACCAGAATTCCTAACTTTCTGGCAAGATCCAGAGTTGTTCCAAGGTCCTTCATGCACCGACTCTCCTGATTCCGACCGGAGAAGCCAATCGTCCAGATAGAGGGAGATTCTTCTCCTAATATGTGTAGCCAGCTTCCTATCGGGGATAGAAACCCTGGTGAAAACTTGAGGAGCGGTCGCTAGTCCGAAGCAAAGCGCCCGAAACTGAAACACCTTGCCTTCGAACATGAACCTCAGGTACTTCCGAGATTCGCGATGTATCGGAATGTGAAATAAGCGTCTTGCATGTCCCAAGAGAGACCATCCAATCCCCCTGTCTGATGGACTCCAGAACCGACCGAGTGGTCTCCATATGAAATTTTGTTTTCTGGACATGCAAGTTCAGGGCGCTCACATCCAAAACCGGCCTCCAGCCCCCGGTGATGACTTGGGAATACTACAAAAAGGCGATTGTAAAAGCCTGGAGGAAATCCCCTTCTATCTGTTCTATCGCTTCTTTGAGAACAAGCGCTTCCACTTCTGCGGCTAGCGCCAGAAATTTGTCTGAGCCCGAGAGTATGCCTGGAATGGAATTGGCACAGGTTGAGAGCGAGGAGGTGAAACGAGAGGGAATACGAAAGCCGAACTTGAGTACTTGCCACTACCCAGGCTTCTGCTCCTCTGTTTTCCCATTCCTTACCAAATCCCAAAACAGAGCCAGCCTGGCTCCACTGGTGCATGAAGAACCGAGCTTTCATTGGAAGGTTTGTTAACCTTGGCCGAGGCCTTAGACTGAGGTCGCAAATTCGATTTCGGCCGAAAGAAGCGCTTGGGTTTTCTCCCTCGAAAAGGCGCTTGGGGCCAGAGGAGAAACCGAAGGAAAACAGTCCTCCACAGGAGCTTTAGGTCTCTTAGTAGACTGTGCCAGTAAATCCGAAGTAGATTTCTTATCTAGCGCAGACAAATTGACAACACTACATCGTCTGGAAAGAGGTTATCTTTCAAAAAACAAAAGGAGCAAACAAGAGAGCAGACTTCTGTTGGGACGTAACCCTTTTAGAAGCAAAGGAGCACCAAAGTTGCCTTTTCTTAAGGGTACCAAAGGCGATGAGCGAAGCTAACTCATCACATCCATCCCTAATGGATTGTCCGCACAGGACAGAACACCAATCCAATCCTCCGCTAACTCCTGGGAAAGAGAGGGCAGTCTTCGATCTTGGCCGCTAAAGCGCCAACAGTCAATCAAGGAAGCTAAAGACTTCCAAAAGTTTAAATTGATCTTTACAACGTGGTTCCAACTCAGGCGCTGTAAAGAAAACTTTCGCTGCGGCGAAGCAGATCTTCTAGAGGAGTCGATTAAACTGGAGAAGTCTCCCTGGGAGGAGGCAGAAACTCCCAGAGAAGGAGCTTCCCCAGTTACATAAAACCTATACCTCTTACGAAGCAACTTAGAGGGAGGGTAAGCAAAAGAGCCTTCCCTAAGTCTCTTTTCATAGACATCCATTTCTCAGTCTCTTTCAACGAATGTCTAACCGCTTTAGATAGAAACAAGTTTTGGGAGGAGAGGGTCTGAAGTTTTCCTCCTCCTCATCAAAAAAGTCGAAGTTGGGGAGCGCGGAGCCGCTTTCTCAAAATAATCTGGATAAGATACCAGAAGAAATCTAAGGAGACGTGAATAACACGAGAGGTGATGTGAATCCTCCTCCTCTACTTCTTCTTCATTCTCCGATACCGCCGAAGAAGTAGACGGAACTACAACCGGAGGGATCGAGGTTTCGAACCACCCTTGGACTCATTCATCCAGTTGGTTACATCTCTAACTGCTTGCGCAAAGGCGCCAGAGACGAATCAAAAACAGTTAACGTAGGCTTGGAAGAGCCTAAATGTTCAGCAGTGAGGCGGAAAACTACTTGCGCCTCGCTCGGAGCCGCCGAAATTCGAGGCGAAACAGGCGCATCAGGCGTAACAGACGAAAAAGCGCCTAAAAAGAACACCCTTAGAACTGCTAGCTACAGCGCTAAAAACCACAATCTCTACTAGTAGATGGAGCCGAAAAAGGCACAGATTGAGGCGACGAACGAGCCGCTAACGGCCGCGGCGCAACCCTACTCTCAGGCTCCTTATACCGCTTGAACTGGAGGAGGCGAAGAATCGGCGCCTGAACGCCTCTTTAAGGGACGCGAAACGGGCGCAATCTCGCCAAGAGCGCCGCGCGACCGGAGACGAATCGCTTGAATCATTCGAAAGGCGTCTGACCGCAACACCTTTCCAACGCTTAACCGAGCCCTGTTGAGGCGCAACAGGCTCAACAAGAGAGGCGCCTGTCTGTGGGCAATCCCGATCGACTCCCTTGGACTTCCGGTATGTCTTCTCCCCGGTGCGGGGGAGCTGGACAGTGACCTTTGTCTAGGAGACGTGTCAGGACAGACAGACGCACCCTCAACTACTCTTACCTGAGGTCGCTTTCTCCAAAAACGTCTTAACTGAATTACCAAGTTGCAAACCGTATTCGCTAGTACCGAAAATTTTCTGATCTAACCTCGATTCCAGACTGTGGCAATGGTGTCGGAAGAAACTACACGGGAAGCCGGAGAAGTGGGATTAGTAGGAGGAATAGGAGGTGTAGTTAAAGGAGACATAACAATTTGAGGAGAAACAGAAGGAACGATGCATCGCAAGACGAAGCAGAGCTAAGTCTACTTTCCCTAAGCGCTGCTTTTCTAATTCTGTCTTTAGCTAATTTCTCCGAGTATGAACTAAAAAACTTCCATTGAGAATCAGTCCAATCACTACACTTCGTTACATGTTCGATCTGCTGAACAAACCTGTCCCCTACACTTAACACATTTAGTGTGAGAATCATATTCTAACTTGGATAATCTAGTTTTACATCCTGAGTGCAAAACCTAACTCCCGACGGACTAGAATCCGACATGGCAACGCCTAAATAAAAAGCAAAATAACAACAACGCCAAAAAAGAGTACTTCACCAATTCCGAAGATCAATTCCACCAGAAAAAAAGCGAAGCAAAGTCATCCAACCGCACCGACCACCGATGTTCACCGACGCCGGCAGGAAAAGAATTGAATTCACCTGGCAGTTGTACCTGGTTCTCCCGCGAGTGGAGGGAGATGACGTCATCACCACCAGTGTTTGGCGACGCCGACGCGCTAAATTTGAATTTAGTATCCTGCCGCTCGTGGAAATCACGGCTCTATAATTGTTCGGTAAGACACTACAATAAAAAAATCAATTAAAACAATAAATCTGACTCAAATTAATAATGCCACAATTAATCCAGCTTCCTTCCTTTGGTTCTGCTTAAGGGGGCCAGCCGCCTAATGCCATTTTTTAAGGACAGGACTTTGATATTCATACCACTTAATAAGGTGACTTGGGACATCTCTAAACCGCATATGATTTTTGCCTCTGACCTTCGGTTTTGTGACGCCAGGGCGAATTATCCCAAAAATAACCATTTTTCAAATTCTATCTCCTCCTTTGATATTTAATATTAAGACCTGGGATTACTACCATATATAGACCTGATGTAGACCTCCAATTGAATGGGTTTTTTTTTCTAAAAGTCATTTTTTTGGCTAGATATGAATTTTTCAATATGGTAAAAAAAATAAACCCTATAAATCAGAAAAAAATTTATAAAAAAAAGAAGAAACAAAACTTGGTAAAAATGGCTCTATTTGATTGTTCTATAATGTCTTTCTGAGTTATATACCAAATTCCAATGTTATAGCTTTAAAACTAAGTGAGAAATTAGATTTTGAAGGTCAATGAGTAGTTTTGAGATACGGGCATTCAGTTTTCCTTTGAATTTCTATAAAGACAATGTTAATAAATAATGATTATTATGAATGTATATTACTTTTTTGTGTATTAATAAACCAAACCTATTTTATTTATCATAATTTAATCATAAATGATGATCCCTTAGCTCATATATAGTAGCCTGGGGCACTGCTTGAGGCAAGATGGGGCACTCCTTCCTACGCAATTCTCTCTCTCCCCTTCCCTAACTCTGCTTAATACAGCGAATTTTCTTCTTCTGTATGTTAGCGAGATGTTTTCCTTGTATTTTCCTCTTTGGAATGATGAAATTCTTGCCGAAACAAAGATAAACAAACGTAAATGCAAGAGAATGTCAGAGGTGAAACTCGAAGGTGTACTCTCTTTTAACAAAGACAATTTAATAAATCATGATTATTACGAATTTCATATTCCATTTTGGGTATTAAAAAACCAAAACTTTGTTATTTATCATAAATGAAGATCTCTTTGCTCAAAAGAATCGTAGCCTTGGGCACAAGTGTGAAGTGTGCTGTCAGGCAAGACGGG
Organism: Macrobrachium nipponense; assembly: GCF_015104395.2. NCBI lineage: Eukaryota > Metazoa > Arthropoda > Malacostraca > Decapoda > Palaemonidae > Macrobrachium > Macrobrachium nipponense. Next base: position 30,692,538 of record NC_061090.1, on the reverse strand, counting down.
GCTTACTATCTACGCAACCCTCCCCTCTCTCTTCACTAACTACGCGTATATTATGATATTCTGTAATAATAATTGAGCGATTTTTCTTTGTATGTTAGCGAGATGTTTTCCTTGTCTTTTCCTCATTGGCATGATGAAATTCTTGCTGAAACAACATACGTAAAAGCAAGCGAATGTCAGAGGTGAAATCAAACGTGTAGACTACTTGAAGTTTGTGCTCGCACTGATGGTTGGAATGGTAGCTGACTGAAGTGAAGTCTCCCTTCTCGACTCGGGGAATGTCTACAAATGCCATTTCTCCCAATTTCTTTGACAATAATTATCAAAATTTACGATAACAGAAGAAATATTGCATTTTCTTGAACGGATCAATGTTTTAGGCTTATTGTTACGTTAACTAATTACCCTGTAACTACGAAAGTAAGAGGAATTTTGACGAAATATTTTGTATACGTATTCTCAATTGCCATATGAAGCTCCATGAATTTTTTCATGACTGCATTTTTCGCCCTATACCACCATATATAGGGGTTCCGGCCGGCCCCCTTAACATTTAACTTATCACTGTAATCTACATTTATATTTTTTGTGCAAAATAGGTTCAGGCAATGATCCCCTTATCAAGAAAAAGTAAAACATGTTTACATCTTGAATCCTACATAGTTTACTCCATTTAACCCAAGAATAATCTATCACTGCACAGATACCAAATTCCAATTGTGGAACAAAAATTGTTTACCTAGCAATCATAGTACTACATTCACAAACATTAGAAGTACAATACTACAAATTGTAAACACAATTCCAGTGTATTATTCCACAACAGAAAATAAGAGTAAGTTTAGAATTTCATCTATACCTGAGCTTTCCTCTGAACTTGAAGATTCATCTTTGCGCGCTTTCTTGGCAGTGGGAGTCTCTAAGCTTAATCGCCGTTTGTTGGGAGATGTCCTGCATGAACATAAACAATAACGTACAGATTACATCCACTGCAAAACTACTTCTTTCAGCTACTGACAATGCAGCTTTAAAGATCACATAGAAATCCTTGATAGCAAAAGTGCAATATCCAATAAAAACAATTCACAAACTATTTTAGTACACTTAATGTCAAAGGTATTAAACCAAACAGAATTGTTGGATTACTCACTTAATGAAATGTTCTACTAATTCCACAACTGATGGTGAATCTGTAGGCAGCTTTACCGAAGGCTGAAAAAAGTAAAGTACAATTGTAGTGTTACTCCAAAACTTTTATAGATTTCAAACAATATTCTTAGGGTTGAAATATTAGTGCTCTTATTAAAATGGTCTACCATATTTTCTACAGATTAGAACTTTTTAAAAAATAACAATGTCAAAAATTGTATTTTTCCTCACTATACAAACCTGAAGTTCTTTAACAATAGGAATATACTTTCGGCGTAGCTGGAATTACGGCTGTTGAATCTTGAACAAAGTGGTTTGGCAGTAACTACTGTGGGGCAGGCTAAACTGCCCAGATGTAAACACTCCACTTTGCCTTTCAGCCCAGGTTCAGATTGAGGGGTGGCATGAGGTGGGCATATTTGTTAAAGGACCTCAGGTTTGTCTAGTTAGGAAAAATACAATTTTCGTCAAATTGTTATTTGTTCCGATACGTAATACAAACCTTCGGTCCTTTAACAATAGGAAGACTCACTGATTGGTGGGAGGAATCTGAATGAGCCTCCTGCGCACCTAGGCTACTCCTCCTGGTCATAAGAGCGAGGAGGAGTGCCCTGCTGCCTCTGACAACTTGATCGGAGTATAGGAGCTGTGTGATCAAGAGTCAGACTTCTGGGCCTTTTCGAAATGAGTGAGGGATAGTGACTCATCCGAAAAAGGGCTGTGAAAAAAAATATATTGGCGTTGGAGACATTAATGCAAAGTTCTGGGAAGGGTTTGCATTACTGCCAGTCTCCTTCCTCCCCTTGCTAGAGGAAGGAGCAGGACTGCTTCTATGATTCTGATAAGAAACATAAAAAGGATGCTTATGTATAGGCTGACCGCATCAATCATCCAACCAGCCAGTGTGAGCTGGAGTCCTATCCTCAACCCGAAGGACGAGGAATGAACGAGGCGGGGAAGGGGGAGAGCCAGTCACTCTCGCATCCTTCTTACCTCTACAACTGCACACCATGGACGAGATGCAACTTGTCCTCTCAAGGAGCTGGGTAAGCAAACACATCTTGCAAGCATCCATGACTGGTCCAGGGAAATTAAGTTCCAAGGACCTGTGGGCAGTTCCAAAGGGAAAGAAGGATATGGTCGCAATGACCTATCCATCTTCCTGTCCGACATATTCTTCGGAGTGATGTCCAGTACCCATAATGGTCTATCCGTCTGCAGCAAAGCGTCTCGCGGTCTCGTATCAACACTGCAGCGAAGTGTCTCGAGGTCTCGTATCCCACTGCAGCGAAGTCCCTTGCGGTCTCGTACCCCACTGCGGCGAAGTCTCTTCATCTCTGCGGTGGATAAAGACAATGACACTCCATGGTGGGTGTCGATGGTTATGGGTACCGGAACACGCCAGTAGGACGAAGTAATGATTGACCTGGAACAACCGATACAAAGTCCACAGCGTACCTCATGACGGTCTTGGACGCTTCGACAGCTGCCGACTGACTGCGTTCAGTTGTGTGAAGCGAGTTGTCCAAGCATACGAGGCATAGTCACGTGACCCTCGCCTTTTGAAGGGTTATGCCGAGAGACCATACAAATCGTCGATGTGTTGCCACCGATGCCGGAAGGAGAGATGATGATTCTCTAAAGGCATGTGCCCAACAGATGAAAGTCAATTGCCTTCTAGAGACCGAGGTCCCTGATGGCAAGACAGAAGTTCTCATAGTAGTTGAATCTCAGCTAAGGAGAAACAACACTGTGCAGTTGAAGACGAAGGTGGTAGGTGACTGCAGGCCTACGTCTTCACAGCCGAATCGAGAGAAGTAACTCTCCAGATTCTGAACTTAGAAAAGTCCCACCAATGAAACCAACCCGCAAAGATGGCTTAATCCCTGTGATTTACATAGGACTGAAAACGCTAAACTGCTACTTCATTGCTGTTCTGTGAGAAGTCGGAGTTGCAATGAAAGCGGAGCGCTTTTCAGTAATGAAAACACAGGGATGTACTGCCTGAAGAACCACTTCTCATGGGCTGAATCAACATCATCTTCCCAGCTTATCCAGGGAGGACACCTATATACTTGGAAGTAGAGCTGGCAGGGCGGGGAACAGGCGATGTCTTCCATTATACATCTACAATTCGGGGTGAACAATGAACAATTGCACACCTACGAATACGAGATATATTTAGAAGACAAACTCAGATGTCTGAAGAAGTCATTCCACATTATTGCAGCGGCAGGTGCGATGCAGAGGGAGACTAGGCTACAGACTTCTGTTACCGTGTGGTAAACAGAAAGATGATAACGAATCTATTGAGATATCTCTGTCTGAAAATTCTCGCAATGTCCAAGGCGAGGCAGTAGAGATGGTCATTCACGTATGCGAGACTTCCAGCCAACCAGAGACCTAAGTCTGTGATTGCCGGGCAGAGATTCGGTTCGGTAGTCAATCATTGCAGAGGAGAGACATAATCCAACCGTGCTATCTCGGAGGGCCAGCTGGTACTGGGCTGCGGCAGGCAGCCCATACACCGCTAAGCTAGCTCTCGCTCACTCGTCATCCTGAGTTGCCAGGTAATCCATTCAAAGAAGGAATGTGTTCAGCTAGAACAATCGAACGCAAAAAAATACGCTCAAGCATTTGCATTTAACCCTTAAACGCCTATTGGACGTATTTTACGTCAAGATAAATTGTCTTTTGGGTGCCGACTGGACATAATTTACATCGACATAAAAGTTTTTTTTTTTTAAATTCGTGGAAAAATACTTTTAGGCCTACAAGCCGAAAACTTTTGAATCATGCGCCTTGGTGGATGCTGGGAGTTCATGGATCAAGGTGTTGTTTTGTTTACAATCGTTACGCAGGGGCGCAACACAAATTTCTTTCTTATCGCACTAAAAAGTATCAGTGACATATCTCTGAAATTATTTCGTCACTTCGACATAATTTTTGCACCATTTTAAAATGTTATTGTTAGTATACAATAAGGTTTTGTACATACTTTACCTGGCAGATATATACTTAGCTATACGTCTCTGACGTCACGACAGAATTCAAAACTCGCGGCACACGCGACAGGTAGGTCAGGTGATCTACCTTATTCCCGCCGCTGGGTGGCGGCTGTAAGAACCAATCTCCCTTTCCAGCCAGAATTTTTCCTTCCACCACCGGTCTCCTGAGGGGAGGCTGGGAGGCCATCAAGTCGTATATTCTGCCAGGTAAGTATGTACAAAACCTTATTGTATACTAACAATAACATTTTTTGTACATGAACTTTCCTGTCAGATATATACTTAGCTGATTGACACCCTTGTGGAGGGAAAGAGACAGCAATATAAATATTGGAAAAAGGGGCAACACTATTGTAGGATGTAAATACAACCTTGGTTCTTACCTGTTTAGGCAGAAGACTTCGTAGTTACTGTCTATGAGTCTGCGTTGCCTTAAGAGCTCAGCGAGGGCGTGACCTACAGCTGACAGACTCTTTGGGTCTATCAAAGGGATTTGGTTATCCGCTTTACTTGATAGAATCCGAGCAGGATCTGTCAACGGGGATTCGCCCACTATATGACAGAACCTAACCTAACTAATCATTGCAAAGGAGCTCAAACACATAAACCGATCACCTAACCAATCTAATCATTGTTAGACTACGAAATGAAAAACATGCCTACCCGCATGTTCTTTCAAACAACCAAAAACTTACAACCTAACAAGGGAAAAAAAGATATATACTACTAAGGATATGTCTCAGCTCCCTGCCCCAGCACCGAATCCGCCGATACGTACGGGCCTAACCCGAAGCACTTTTCATACGTAACTTTGACTCTCTCAGATAGTGTTTGCAAAGACTGAGTTGCAACGCCAGAATGTTGCCTTCATAATATTACTCATGGGATAATGTTTTGTTAAAAGTCAATGACGTGGCAATAGCTCTTACCTCATGAGCTTTGACCTTAAGGACTTTGAATTGACTTTCATCACATATCGCATGCACTTCTTTCACCAGGCTTCTGATAAAGAAAGCAAAGCGCATTCTTCGAAAGAGTCCTCCTTGGATCTCTTACAGAGCACCAAAGGTTGACATCATTGCCCTTAAGTTTTTTCTTTCTCTGTAGATAGAATTTCAAACTTCTTACTGGGCAAAGCGACCTCTCTGCTTCCTCGCCTACTAATGCAGACAATCCTTGTACTTCAAAGCTCCTAGGCCAAGGATTTGAGGGTTGCTCGTTCTTGGCTAAGAACGAAGGAAGGAACGAACAGATAGCTGCATCTCCTCTGAATCCCACTTTCCTTCTAGTGCATGGAGTTCACTATCTCTTTGCGGAAGCCAATGCCATGAGAAAAATTGTCTTCTCGTGAGGTCTCTAAACGATGCAGACTGAGGCGGTTGGAACTTATTGGACCTCAGGTAACGTAGCACCTACATCCAGATTCCAACTCGGAACCCCTGGAGAAAGCCTTCTTGGATGTTTCAAACGATCTTAATAGATCATGAAGGTCCTTATCTTCTGAAATGTTTAAGTTTCTGTGCCTAAACACTGCAGATAGCATGCTACGATAGCCTTTAATGGTTGATACCGCCAATCCACTTTCTTCCCTAATGGAAAAGTAAGAAGTCTGCTATTTGGGTCACAGAGGTACTGGAAGAGGAAAAGTGATGGTTCCTACATCCATCGCCGAAAGACGTCCCACTTTGATTGGTAGCTCTAAGGGTAGAAGGCCTTCTTGCTGCTGCGATAGCCGTTGCAACTCTTGCAGAAAAGCCTCTCGTTCTGACCAAACTTTTGACAGTCTGAAGCCAGTCAGATCTAGAGCGGGAGGTTTTTTGTGATACCTCTCGAAGTGGGGTTGTCTGAGCAGATCGATCCTCTGTGGTAATGTTCTCGGAAGATCTACTAACCATTCCAGTACCTCTGTGAACCATACTTGTGCGGCCGGCCAGAACGGGGCTACCAGCGTCATCCTTGCTGCCTCCGATTCTGCAAATTTCTTTCTTTAGATCTCTCCCAGTATCTTGAAATGGAGGAAAAAGCATACATGTCTAGACCCTTCCAATCTAGGTAGAAACGCGTCTATCGACACTGCCCTCGGGTCCGATATCGGAGAGCAGTAGTTGGCTATCCTCGCATTCTTGGCTGTGGCGAAGAGGTCTATATGAGGCTTGCCCCAAAGCTTCCACAGGTCCTGGCAAACATCTTCGTGAAGAGTCCCCACTCTGCAGGCAGGACTTGATCTTTCCTGCTTAGGAGGTCTGCTCTGACGTTCTTTTGGCCTCCTGTACGAACCTGGTAAGGAGACAAATCTTCCTTTGCTCTGCCCAAAGCAGAAGTTCTTTTGCTGTCTCGTACAGGGAGAAAGAGTGAGTCCCCCCCTGCTTCCTGATGTAAGCCAGGGCCGTGGTGTTGTCCGAGTTGATCTGTACTGTTGAAGCTAGGACGTGGGGCTCGAAAGCTTTCAAAGCTAGCCAACCGCCATCAGTTCCTTCTTGTTGATGTGCCAGGTCACCTGTTCCTTGTTCCAGGTGCCTGACACTTCTCTTGAGCCGAGCGTCGCTCCCCGCCCAACCTGTCCGAGGCGTCGGAATACAACACTTGGTTGGGGTTCGGAATGTGAAGGGACATCCCTTCTGCAAACCTGAGAGGGTTGGTCCCCCAGAGAGGTCCTTCTTGATTTCCCTTGAGATCTCGAAGGAGAACTCTAGGTTTTGCAAACGACACCTCCAGTTTCGATGTAGAAAGAACTGGAGAGGTCTGAGGTGCAACCTTCCTAGAAAAGATTGCTCCAACGAGGAGAGTGTCCCCAACAAACTCATCCACTCCCTCGCTGTGCATACTTCTTTCTCAGGAAGGCTTTGACTTTCTCTGACCCTCGGGCTATCCGTTCTGGAGACGGAAAGCCCGAAAATCCAGAGAAGCCATCCGAATCCATCCCCAGATAGATACGATGACTGGGGATCAACTGAGACTTTTGAAAGTTCACCAAAGTCCCAGAGAACTTTGCCATGAAAAGGGTGTCTTTTGTAGGTCCTCCAAAAACATCTTTTCTGCGACTTGGCTCTGATCAGCCAGTCGTCCAAAGAAGTAAAGGGACACTCTGACTCCCTCCAAATGTAGCCATCTTGCTACATTTTTTCATTAGACCTGTAAAGACCTGAGGGGCTGTTGAAAGGCCGAAGCACAAAGCCCTGAACTGGAATATCCTTCCTCCCATCATGAACCTGAGGTATTTCCTTGAAGAAGGATGGATAGGCACATGGAAGTAAGCGTCCTGAAGATCTAGGGACACCATCCAGTCCCCTGGCCGAAGGGCCGCCAACACTGAGGATGTTGTCTCCATGGCGAACTTCCTCTTTTCTACAAAGAAATTCAGGGCGCTTACATCCAGAACCGGTCTCCATCCTCCTGAGTGCTTTTGGAACTAGAAAAAGGCGGTTGTAAAAGCCCGCTGAGCAAGGGTCGCTCACTAGCTCTATAGCCTCTTTCTCGAACATTTGTTCCACTGCTTGTGTTAAAGCAAGGCATCATGATGGGATCCCTGTACCTGGCCACCAACTCCCTCGGAGTCGTTGTCAACGGTGGTCTTTCCGTAAAAGGAATCAGATATCCTTTCCTTATAATCGAGAGGGACCCGTTGTCCGCTCCTCTCTTTTTTGCCCAGGCTTCCGAGAATCTTAGAAGTCTGGCACCTACTGGTGTTTGGAGGACTACTTCCCTACTTCTTAGCTCTGACAGAGCGTGAGAAGGATCTACCTCTCTTGAAAGGTCTATTACCTCTCGAGGTAGAGGCTCTAGAAGGGGGGCCCCCCCTCGAAAGGGCTCCTGTCTAGCTGGATTCTCCTTCTTCGTCTTCGTCTGGAAGGAGGTCCTAGGCTTCCGTGCCGACTGCGCGAGCATGTCCTGAGTCGCCTTCGCAGAGATAGATCCTGAGATGTCCTGGATTATTCTTCTTCGGAAATAGCAGAGGCGAGAGCTGCGAATACAGGAGAGAGGCTCTTTGGGCATGCGAAACAGACTTAGTCAGAAAGAGCAGAAGACTGATCTCTCTTAAGGATCCCTGCTCCAAATAGGGAGGCTATTTCGCTCGATCCATCTCTAACTGCTTTGTCAATGCCACGTTAGAACACTGTTGAGATCTTCTGGCGAAATAGCATCCGGGTTCTGAGTCTTCTTAGCCAAGACCCCCAGCCCCAAAGACCAGTCAAGGAAGTTGAAGACTTCCAAGACTCTAAACATTCCCTTCAGCAGGTGGTCAAGCTCGTTCATAGCCCAGGTAGTCTTAGCAGACAAAAGAGCCGAGCGTCGTGCTGCATCTACCAGAGAAGAGAAGTCCGCATCCGCCGATGAAGGAAGACCCAGACCTAGGGGTTCTCCAGACTCGTACCAAAATCCAAGTCTGCCGTAAGCTTGGAAGGAGGGAAAGAAAACACAGTCTTCCCTTTCTCTTCCTTAGAAAGCAGCCAATCACCAAAACCTCTCAAAGCCTTCTTCATTGAGATGGTTGGCTTCATCCTCACACAAGAAGAAACTTTCGTCTTCTTCGAAGTCGAGAATAAAGAGAGAGGAGACGGAGGAGCGACGGGAGTAAGGGAGTCTCCAAACTCTTGAAGAAGGAGATCTGTAAGGATCTTATAGTAGACGAAACTGACGAGTCCTTCACAATCCTCTTCTGAAGGTTCAACTTCATCCACTGAAGAACCCTCCGCTTCTTTACGAGGGCAGTTAGCCTTCTCTAAAGAAATGCGCCTGTCCAGAGGAGTGTCTAGTAGCAGACTGGCGCCTATCAGGGGAAGCCAAAGTTTCTGGAGAGCTCCTCTCGAAAGAGTCCTTCCTACTCTGATGAGTGCGTGCTCTTTGCTCCTTAATCCTACTCCTAGAATTCCGGGCTTCCAAAGGGGAGCGCCTGCTAGGAGAGGAGAGCCTACTATGCTCAAGGCGCCTTCTCAGGATCCATGC
>NC_061090.1:30665020-30682937 GCF_015104395.2 Macrobrachium nipponense | reverse complement strand
AGGCACAGGAACCAGGAGCGACAGGAACAGCAACCAGCTCAGGAGCGGCAGGAACAGCGGCAGCGGTAGACCCAGAAGGGACAGCCAAGCCAACAGCGGGAAATCACATCAGCGGCAGGTACGGCGGAGGCCCAGCGATCGCCTCGTAGAATCATCGGCAGCCAGCGGAACCTGGGTCCTGGCGGCCGGATCCCAGGGGCGAGCTGCTGGAACAGCGGAAAGTCTGGGGCAGGCAACACGAAGAAAACAGGCGGCGGCGGCAACCCCACCTCGGTACGGCTGCGGCCCTAGTAGCGGCAGACGGCGTCATCGACACAGCATGGGGAGTGTAAGACCAGGAGGGGGGGAGCAGCATAAGCGGCCGTGGTAGTAGTGGAGACCGCCCCAGACCTCGCTAGCACCTGCAAGCAGACCCGTGGATGCTAGGCATGCCCTGCCTCCGCGGTGGTCCATACCTGTCCAAGGTCGTCTCCCACGGATGTAGCACCTGCGGTAACATAGATAGATTAGTAAGAGGGGTTCCCTCACGCACGGGGGAAGACATGCCCCACCCCGAACGGAAGGAAGACCCCAAATACAAAATACAACGAAGAAGCTGAGCGGGGGGCAGGAAGGAAGACGAAGAATCGGATACCAAGGGAGTCGCGGGAGAGCTTTTCCGACGACTTCCTGGCAGACCTTCGCTTCCCCTACCCCCGCACAGCAGTGAAAAGTAATATGAAAAATGAAACAGAATACTGCCCTTGCGATTCACTTCATAGAACTTAAGGGAAAGATCAATTCGGGTAAGAACGGAAACTTGAATCCAATAATATGATGCTATCATAAAATATATATGAAAATGAAACAGAATACTGCTTGCGATTTTCATTTTTTACATAAAAAAAATCGTAAGGATCAATTCCCGGGTAAGAACGAAAATTGATCCAAATTAAATTTCATGCAAATAAATAAATGAAAATGAAAAGAATATTGCCATTGCGAATCCACTTTCATTGCATTCTATTATACAAAATTAAAAGGCTCGTGCGAGCGCAATCACACTCTCGTAACGAACGCACAGGGCAAAAATATAATGAAAAGAGTACTTACATTTCTCAATTACACACTTTCGCCCAAAATACATGACTCGGCGTGAGCGCGCCGCCCTCGCACCGAGACATAATTCAAGGGTTCAATTCATGAAAAGAGAGGAAATCGCCGCATCTACGGCGATAACTCCATGTTGGTTCATAATTAAGTAATGAAAATGAAAACAGTGTACTTACAGTTTCATTTTCAAGTCAAACAAACCATTAGTAGAAAACACAATATAAACAAAGCATACGACGATGAAGCGGGCAGAGAGCGATGACGAACACGTCCTTCACACCCGCGCGCAAAGCAAAAGTGATTTGTTTACCTCCCAGTCGCGCGGCGCGCGACTGTCGGACAAGCAGTTAACTACCGTTCTCCCTTGTTCGAAGCTTACGACCGTTCCAGCTGCGCTAGCTACTTCCTATTGTTAAAGGACGATGGTTTTTGTATTACGTATCGGAACAAATATGTTTTCAAGGCAGTTTTGAAATCCAATATGGCGGCTACGTTTTGCATGGACGGTTCTCATCAGTGACGGCCACCATCTTTCCCCAGCCTTCCCAGCACTCATTTGAACAATGTTAGCGTATGTATGTAACGTTTATTGATCTTACTCAAGATTGCAGTTGTAATCAGCACAATAAAACAACATTTTTGTGCCTATATTAGTGAAAGTATGAAACTTGTTATTCCCGGGGTTTATGGTTGGAACTGAATTCATTCTTACCTTGTAATCAGTGGTTTTATCCTTACTGCCATCACAACTGAAACTCCACAGTGCTTATTTGATTGTAATTATACACATTTTGGTCTTAATTCACTCCACAGTGCACTCGAACCACATTGCTGTTCGTGTTTCCTAAGCACTCACTCCGTAAACAAAGTTACGAGCAGCAGACGACAACACTGATTATGAGTGCAAAGCTTCTTTATTCCCTTAATTGTTTACTTTACTCAATATTTAGTTTAACTCTACTTCAAAAAGTTTATTGAATTCATGTCCATTATCCCTTTTTTGCAACCAAATTAACCCCCAAAATTACAAATGTTCGGATGTATACTTACGAGCAGACGACGTGAGGAAAAATGGCTCATCGTTGCCAATCTAGTGGAGCGTCACACATACGCCGATGCATTTACAAACTGTTTCGATGAATTCTAGTTGTCATAGTAATGCAGTAATGATAAAATTGCTCTAATATGTATATATACTACTACAAATAGATACGCTAATTTCACTTATTTCCCCGGTTTTGTGTAAGTCTTATACCTAGTTTGGAGGGTAAACACATACCAATTGACAACACTGATAAACAATTGAAGAGCGCAAAACGCCGCAAAGAATGCCGTAGTCCCCTTGAATAAGTACGAATAAGTGCTGGTAAGAGGTGGGTTTACGATTGTTGTGATGAAAGTGCCCCAGCGTCTATGGGTAAGTGTGTGCAGATTTAGCACATGAAATGGGAAGTTTGTTTGACACAAGCGACTCCGTAAACATCAAGATAGCGTCAATCTTCGAAACATTTTTAGTTGTAAGTAAAAATTTCTAAAGCGTTTTGTTGAGATTTCCACTGCAATAGGCCACCCTTTTCAGTACCCTCTGTTTAAATCTTAAAATTTGGCCTTAATTTCTAACTTTGGAGAAAATACTTACTTCGAAAGGAGAGTAGAGGTCTTTTAGGCTTCCGTTTTTTTCACGCCAACAAGAAAGTCGCGGACTGATGCTCCCATTTCCGTCCGGTTCAGGACGCGTTATAATGTACTTTTTCGGGGAGGGTGGCTAGGTGTTGATTGTAGGTGGCCTGCTTGGCCCTGCTGTGATATTCTACCCTAATCATTGGTGGTTTTTATCCTTACTGCCATCACAACTGAAACTCCACAGTGCTTATTTGATTGTAATTATACACATTTTGGTCTTAATTCACTCCACAGTGCACTCGAACCACATTGCTGGGTAATTCTTGAGAAAGCTTTCGCGGCCTTGTATCTCGGTAACGAGTGCGTAACTGGCAGAACACCACTAGAAGATAACTTCTTCTTCATTCTAAATTATATGATACCATGACTACACTTACCCGACCAAAATAGGACAATTTAATTATCACACAATTTCGTTACCAAACAGGATTTTTGGTAAAGTCCCCAGTACTTCTTAATGGGGGCACGAAAGGTCGCTCTCCAATAGTTCTTCCGATCGCCGCTTGCGACGTTACGGTCGGGGGCATTTCGGAGGTTGGGTCAAAGGCATTTGCGCATGCGCCGACTAGTTTCTCGTTACTGCGCATGCGCAGGTTCGTTCTAATTGGCCTATCATATGCTCTAATTTAAATTTGATTCAGGCCAACCAATCGTAGGCCTAGGATTAAGCCCGATTCGGCTAGGTTTGCCTACATTCCCCTGAATTCGTTCATTTGATTTCAGCCCGCGAACGTAATGGATGTGCAACGGTTGTGATTTTAACCATTGTTGATATCTCCGTTATTTCTAGGGATCGGCAGTCAACCCTCGACCTTTTTGCAAGGCATAAGGTGTTAAAGTTAACGTATAGGTGCCCGAGTTGCTTAACGTTGTAAAATTGACAAAAACAATCGATTCCGGTGTGATAAAGTCATAAAAAATTCGGATGATCGTCGAGCACGTTGCCGTTTTCTAAACGTGTCTGGCTTCACTGAACGTGGTTCGAAAGTGTTTCATATTTCTATAGAGCAAGTTCTTCTTCTTAGTTTTTTTTTTAACTTTAGCCGGTGTACTCAGAGAAGTTGCACGTGCCGCTAGTGTATGTGAACGTACCGTAAATGATTGGTACAACTTTTGTCGGGAAGTTGTATTACATCATATTGAACATAGTAGTACTCCAATAGGTGGGCCCGGCAAAATCGTCGAAATCGACGAAGCCAAGTTCGGGAAACGAAAATACAATAGAGGGAGGTACATTGAAGGAGTGTGGGTGTTCGGCGGGTTCGAATGGTGATTTCCAAAAAAAAACGTTTATGGTCCCGGTACCCAGAACCGTTCACCGGGCAAAACGTTAGTTACCCAAATAACGGCAAGGGTATATTGACCGGGTAACCAAGATCATCAGCGACTGTTGGGCAGCATACTCCCAGTTGCAACTGAGGGCTACACGCACGAAACCGTGAACCACTCCAAAAATTTTGTGGATCCCGAAACTGGGGCATCAAACCCAGAACATCGAACGTTGCTGGAGGGACGCGAGGGCTGACGTACCTAAATACGGCAGAAGGGAGGACTCGTTCGATAAAGTACCGTGGCAAACCATCTCTCCTTGGCGCCGAAAATAAAAAAAAAAAAATTCCAAAGTAACCAAAGTACGAAGCCCGGTTTCACGTGTTCATGCGTGCGGTCGCGAACCTGTACCCACCTCCTGTTTCCCCGCCGAGCACGAATTTGACGACTCCCAATAATAAGGTAAGTTAATTGATGTCTGTAAGTTAAGGTAAATGTTTTCTGGTTAAGGTCAAAGCGTTTAGGTAGTAAATAGCAGATAAGTGTTCTTATTTTGGCAAGCGGAAGACAGGGCCGGTGACCATTTCCGAACATTCACTTACACCCTAACAGCCCACGTGTTCGAACTGTGAACTCGGCCAAAACAGTAATCATGGCATTCTAGAAATTACTAAGTTTTTACAAGTAACAATGGATGTTAAAAAATTATCGATAAAAAAAGGTATATACTAGAATGTTGTAGGCTAACAGCCCATGTGTTCGAACGGTAAAACTTTACAAATGTAGTGGTCTTATTGTAAGTCGTAGACAGGGCCGCACATCATGTCCGCACATTCATGTCCGCACCTCCGAACCTCCGCGTTTAGTGGCTATCAGCCCATGTGTTCGAACTACTAATCTTTAACTGCATGTTATCGAAAATTAGGCCAAAACATATGTTTTTCGTGTGTTTTTTTGGCGCTTCATACCTAACACGTAGCCTAGGCCAGCCATGTCCGAATGCGGGATGTTTCTTAGGTAGGCAAGAAACATTAGGCTAGCGGTGTCAGTTTGTATGTAGAGTAAAGGGTCAGCCTCACCGCCGTTTTCTTGGGTTTCCCAGTGTTAATTGGGTTTGTATGTAGAGTAAGAGGTCAGCCTCACAGCCGTTTTCGTGGGTTTCGGTACCATATACCTAACACGTAGCCTAGGGCCAGCCATGTCCGAATGCGGGATGTTTCTTAGGTAGGGCAAGAAACATCTTAGGCTAGCGGTGTCAGTTTGTATGTAGAGTAAGGGGTCAGCCTCACCGCCGTTTTCGTGGGTTTCCCAGTGTTAATTGGGTTTGTATGTAGAGTAAGGGGTCAGCCTCACAGCCGTTTTCGTGGATTTCCCAGTGTTAATTTTGTTGTCTCTGTTTCCCCCCACCCAAAAACCCCGGTTTCCCAATAGGTCCCCCTTACCGTTTTACGAAAATTACGCCTGGAAACACTATCCATTTGCCCTTTATTCTGTCTGTGTTCCCCCACCCAAAAACCCCGGTTCCCAACAGGGTCCCCCCCCCATTACCGTTTCTATAGTTTATTATATATACTAATATTTAACTGCATGTTTATCGAAAATTAGGCCAAAACATACGTTTTTCGTGTTTTTTTTTGTCGCTTCATAGGCCGCGCAAGCTTTGTCAAGTTTTACCCATTGCTGTTCGTGTTTCCTAAGCACTCATCCGTAAACAAAGTTACGAGCAGCAGACGACAACACTGATTATGAGATGCAAAGCTTTATTCCCTTAATTATTTACTTTACTCAATATTTAGTTGAACTCCACTTCAAAACGTTTATTTAATTCATGTCCATTATCCCTTTTTTGCAACCAAATTAACCCCCAAAAATTACAAATGTTTCGGATGTATACGAGCAGACGACGTGAGGAAAAATGGCTCATCGTTGCCAATCTAGTGGAGCGTCACACATACGCCGATGCATTTACAACTGTTTCGATGAATTCTAGTTGTCATAGTAATGCAGTAATGATAAAAATTGCTCTAATATGTATATATACTACAAATAGATACGCTAATTTCACTTATTTCCCCGGTTTTGTGTAAGTCTTATACCTAGTTTGGAGGGTAAACACATACCAATTGACAACACTGATAAACAATTGAAGAGCGCAAAACGCCGCGAAGATTGCCGTAGTCCCCTTGAATAAGTACGAATAAGTGCTGGTAAGAGGTGGGTTTACGATTGTTGTGATGAAAGTGCCCCAGCGTCTATTGGGTCACAAGTTGGCTGTGCAATTTAGCACATGAAATGGGAAGTTTGTTGACACAAGCGACTCCGTAAACATCAAGATAGCGTCAATCTTCGAAACATTTTTAGTTGTAAGTAAAAATAAAAATTTCTAAAGCGTTTTGGCGAGATTTCCACTGCCGTAGCCACCCTTTTCAGTACCCTCTGTTTAAATCTTAAAATTTGGCCTTAATTTCTAACTTTGGAGAAAATACTTACTTCGAAAGGAGAGTAGAGGTCTTTAGCTCCGTTTTTCACCAACAAGAAGTCGCGACTGATGCCCATCTCCAGTGTCAGGACGCGTTATAATGTACTTTTTCGGAGGGTGGCTGCGTTGATTGTAGGTGGCCTGCTTGGCCTGCTGTGATATTTTACCTAAAATGTACTTTTACGGAGGATGGCAAACGTTGAATGTAGGTGGCCTGGTTGGCCTGCCGTGGTGATCTACCCTATATTGACGAAACTTCCATCTTTTGAATGGTATGCTTGGAGTTGAAATTGTATTCTTGTTTCACCATTTAAATATAGAGTGAATAAGACCTGAAAACCGTGATAAGGGTTGGTAGTCGCTGGTTTTTTCCCCTAAAAATGTTGAACGCGTTTTGGTGAGATTTGGACTGCCTTGTACCACCATTTCAGTACCCTCTGTTTAAATCTTAAAATGTGGCCTTAATTTCTAACTTTGGAGAAAATACTTACTTCGAAAGGAGAGTAGAGGTCTTTAGCTCCGTTTCTCACCAAAAACAAGTCGCGACTGATCCCATCTCCGATGTCAGGACGCGTTAAAATGTACTTTTTTTGGGGTTGTCCAAGCTGACCGTACATGGTCCACACTGGACCCTACGGTTTTTTACCCTATTAGTTTAAAAGTATGGTTATTCTTAACACTGCAAGTTAGTTTAAGGTACAGTATGGTTACATTAGGTAACTCAAGACCCCTCAAACTTGCTTCTAACATTAAATAACAGCAAAAGGTATAACATTAAATAAGTGCCTAAGATAAGTTTAAGGGTATTTAAGGGCTAAATACTACATTTTCAAGAGGAAATATGGGTAAATATGAATAAAAAACCAAAAACGAGTAAAAATCAACAACTTGCAGACTGGGCATTGGATCATTCAACCCACGTGTGGGTTAATGCGCACAAGAGCAAATTTTAACCCACCCTAAAGTAATAACAAACGTCATTGAACCACACAACCAACCTAAATTAATTTCGGCACGAAAATACAAACGAACAACGTCAAAACAACGCGTCAGAAACAACAACAGGCACAATAGGGATTTATACATCCATCACCCCACGTGTATGTACGAAGAGATGTTTACCCCCCCAAAGCAAAAGACGCCTGAATAACCTACATTTAACCCTCTAAATTTGGACTAACTCGCCATTTGGCCACTTTCAACCAAATCTCCACTTACCTGGCCTAACTTCTTCGTGACTGACTTCGCCAAACTGGCGTCCGTCTGGGTTAAATACGAAAACACAAGAGCTTTGGTAATTTCAGCGGTATCGGCCATGTTTGCTGCGATTTTAAAGGACTAAACAACCTACGAGCACTGTTGCCAGAACGTCAAGACGCGGGACCCCGTGTCCCGTGAGCAACGTGGTCACGATTCCGCGGAAGAAGAAGAGTGGTTGTGGAATTCGAGGTCTCTAGAAGATTTTTGTTATGGAATTTGAGGTCTCTAGAAAAATTGTTTTGGAATTTGAGGTCCCTAGAAGAATAGTTGTAGAATTTGAGGTCTCCAGACGAATGGTTACAGAATGTAAAGGCTTCTACAAGAATGTTTACAGAATAGAGGAATTGTTATAGAATTTGAGGTTTCTACAAGAATGGTTACAGAATTTGAGGTCTCTAGAAGATTAATTGCAGAATTTAAGGTATCTAGGAGAATGGTTGTAGAATTTGAGGTCTCTAGAAGAATGGTTACAGAATTTGAGTTCTCTAGAAGAATTGTTATGGAATCTAAATTCTCTAGAAGAATTGTTATGGAATTTAAAGGTGTCTACAAGAATGGTTACAGAATAGAGGGATGTTATAGAATTTGAGGTCTCTAGAGGAATTATTATGGAATTTGGAGTCTCTAAAAGAATAGTTGTAGAATTTGATGTCTCTACAAGATTTATTGTAGAATTTGGTCTCTAGAAGAATGGTTATGGAATTTGAGGTCCCTTGAAGAATGGCTGTAGAATTTGAGGTATCTAGAAGAATGGTTATAGAATTTGACGTCTCTAGAAGAATTGTTATGGAATTTGGGGCCTCTAGAACGCTAAAGAATTTAGCGTCTCTATATAGAAATATAGATCCCCAGAAGAACCTGAAGACATGATGAGACCCATTTTGGGTCTCTCTGTCGAGCAACTTGGGCACGGTTCCGCAGAAGAGGAGCAATTGTGGAATTTGAGGTCTCTGGAAGAATGGTTATGAAATCTGACGCATCTAGAAAAATAATTGCAGAATTTGAGATTCTTTAGAGGAATAGTTAAAGTTTTATTACTCTTGAAGATTGATTGTAGAATTTGAGTTGTCTAGACAGAATTTTAAATCTAGAGAAGAAAAATAGTAGAATTTTAGGTCACTAGAATAATAATTATGGAATTTGCCGTCTCTAGAGGAATAATTGTTGAATTTTAGGTCTCTAGATGATTGATTATATGTAGAATTTGAGTGGCGAAGATAGAATTTCAGATCTATAGCAGAATAATATTATTGTAGAATTTCAGGTCTCTAGGAGAATAATAATATAATTTGGGGTTTCTATAAGAAAAACCATAGAATTTGAGGTCTCTAGAATAAAAACGATAGACTTTGAGGTTTCAAAAAATAAAGTTTGAGTCATTAAGAAATAATTATAGAATTTAAGGTCTCTATAATGGCCACAGATTTTTTTCCGTCGTGCTTGCTATTAGTAAAGGGAACTAAAACCAAGAAGAGTGTTTAAACCTGAGCTTCAGGAAAAGAAATATGTGAAATATGTCTCTGCCAAGAATAAAAGTCATGATTGAAATGTACATGTGAGCAATAAAAAACGGAGAGGAGAAGCATCAACAAACAGATAAATATTAACAGAATTATCGATGATGTAACAAACCTCCCATTAATGAACTAAATCTATCGATAAGTATTCTTTTTCCCTTGAAATTGTGCTTTAATTACACGCTAATGCTGTCATGTGAAACTGCGAAGTCCTCTACAATTGTTGGCAACACTGCCGGCTTCCAGACAAATGATTAAAAGAGATAATAGGGAGGAATCGTGAGGGTAAACGTTGTACACTTATGTTTACACACGTGCTATGTTTAATGGCAAAGGCGTAGGAAGATTAGAATTGCCTATTTGGTTTGATTTTACATATTCTTTAGATAATCTTATACCATGCTGACGATTCCCATGAATGTCCGTCATAAGTAAGGATATTCGTGAATGAGGAAAATACCTAATATGACGTTATTTGCAGCTGAATAAATATAAGTAAAATTGTAGTCTATTTTACATCATCGCTTTGCATTTCTTTCCCCCTCTTTTTCTTTTAAGAACTTTGCCTTGTGTACTGCTATATATATGTATACACACACACACACACACACACACACACACACACACATATATATATATATATATATATATATATATATATATATATATATATATATATATTTATATATATATATATATATATATATATATATATATATATATATATATATATATATATATATATATATATATATATATATATATATATATATATATATATATATTAGGGCTTGTGCCTTGTATGATAAGGCGCCCTATGAGGTAATGTTAGACTTGCGATAATCTATACGCTAAGTCGGTTGGTATTGCACTTCCATCTTCAATGGAGTGTCTTGGGGTTTGTAGATCACTTACGAAGTCGGTACTATCTTGTTAGTTATTACGACGATGTGTTAAACTCATGGTGAGGAGGTTCTTGTAGAAAACACGAAATATAAAAATATATGTATTCTTCTGAAGTTTTACATGCTGAAGATCAGATATGATTGTACAAGTCTTCTAATAACGATAGCTTGATCGCTTCTGCCAATGATGATGGCTAATCCTATTCCTCTACATGATAAAGCTTAGGTAAAGAGGTACAGGTCTTCTAATGACGATAGCTAACTCTGTTCTGCTTGTTCTACATCTCTGTTACAAGTTATGAAGGAAGCAGATAGTAGCTCGAACATATGAACATACTATCAGATGACATAGTTTCATACGAACACACAATCAAAATGAGACACGCTACAGATCACGTAGGCCGTTTGAATTATAGGTCGGGGTAGTTGTCTCAAGCAGGGAGCTTGGACTAATGTTTATAAACAATTGAATGACTGCAGGTGACGGCATGTTATCTTAGCCTACATACTTATTGTAATACGTCATCTTTAAGCGTCTCTAGTCTGATCACATTCCTGCAAGCAATCTGGTTGACCTCTTTAGTTTTAGACTTTTATATATATGGACTAACATTCCATATTTTTATTATGTAAACACTTACATCAGCACGGTCAGCTACCAAAACCAACTACTGAATATTACTCAAACTTGACTTGCATTTGACTTATAGGAGTGTGATACAGACACTATGTGAATATATATTTATATATATATATATATATATATATATATATATATATAAGTAAATAAAAATTTCATGGTGTACATGAATTGATTCAAGTAATAAAAATATAAAACAATGATATTGGTAATAATAGTGATCACGTGATATATAATGATACAGTTTTTCACTTCATTTCATTAAGATACATATGCTACAGAAAATACTAATGTACTCTGACAATTGCATAGAATGAAGATTAACATGATAACAATCATATTTTAACTGATAAAAAAAATTTCTATGAATTGATAAAAATTATTAATGTTTATGCTAACTGTTTTATATATCTGATTCATTAAGTTCATATACTAACTCATAAATAACTGCAGATATTGGTAAGATAAAAGGTAACAGATTGATTATAGGCTACCTGATTTGTTTATACATATGTATATGGATTCATATATTATGATTAATATATGTGCACTTTAAATAGATTCCTATTGCGTACACGCAAAGATATATTTAGATTCTGTTATTTATGATCATTTATATAAGAGATTCCTATTGCGTACACGCAAAGATATATTTCGACTCTGTTATTTATGATCAATTATATATAGGATACATGATACGTTATATATATAGGATACATGACCGAGGTTTATACTACTTCACTTTTAAAATAGCGTTCGAACAACTTTTCGTCCATTACACAGTTCCAGACAACCACCTATAGCCCAATGAAACGGCCTATTTCACAGGGTTAAAACAAGGGCAAAAAATTGCCTGGGTGGGTCCAACGTTCTATTTTTGCGCTCATACTTATTCTCTGCATCCTAAGCTACACGATTACGTTCGCGATGAATAGATCATCCCAGCACGAGTCCTTCGCCAGCAAAGTAGAGTTGAATATCCTTCGGGTCGAAATTGTCGGAAGTATGTCCCTTTTTGTAGTCGATTTCCGACAGTAGCCGGAGCGTTCCGCATGAAAACGAGATTAACGACGAGATACGGTGTCGGTCGAAGAAGTCCATGAAATTCCTTTCACATTGTAGGCGATTGTTACTTGACTGTAGTCGTCCGCTGCGACGAACGATTTTTTGAAGTTGCGATGTGAAACTCTCGTACTGCAGGATACTGTAACCAGGTTCCATTAATCAGCCTGCAAGTGAAAATTATACTTGTCACAAGGGCAAAGTAAATTCAGACAACATCCAAATACAGGGGAGGGAAGAGAGCCATTTAGACCCAGACTTACCCACATGAATTCGCTGATATTTTGGAATTCAAAAGAGTCCGCTGTACAAACTTTTTTATCCATGGCATTAACAATGAGTGAACCTATCCAGGTCTATGATGACTGTAAAAATATCCATAATTATAACATAAACAGATATCAATACAAATCCCAAAGAAAATTCGACATTACTGGTAGTGAATTACTAGAGCAAAGAAGTGGAAAACGGAGCTATTTGTAAGATTGCCCAGGCAACATAAGAGTCAAAGAGAAGATTAATCATGATTCTGTATTTCTCTATGCTAACTGAAATTAAGTTGTGATAAAAATCTGATCCTATGTGCCCCTAACAAAAGTTTCATATTCAATTTTCTCGCGCGCATCCTCTGGGGTTAATTTTAAAAACTTTAATAATAGATAGGAGATGCAACGAAAAACCCACTATGTAACTAATTTCTATATAAACTTTGGGTTTTTCAAGAAAATGTGACATTTTCCCATGAATGTGATTTACCTGGATTGTAATAAGCTAATGTTGCAAGTAAATAATCCATATCCATATCGTGATACTCTAAATGTCTATGAGGTTCAGAAAAATTAATTCATTTTGATGTTATAGAAATTCTATTTCCTTATTTTGTTTATTAATTTTAAAATGATTGGCAAGTTGCTTTGCGCATACCGATAGACACTTGTACCTAACGTCTGCCTTGCCCATGAGAAGTTCGGGCTAAGCATTCCTTTCTCCAGCAACCTGCTTCGCAAGCAGAGACGACACACAGATGAAGCCTGTGCAAGCAGATTATTGAGGTTAAAAGGAACAAATGCTGATACGGCAATGATGACGTCGTCACTTGGCAGGAGATTGTTCTCAGCCAGCTAAGAGTTACGTTACTTGCTGTAATAAATACGACTTTAGGATAAATTTATTATCTTTTAATACCACGACCCACACGAAAAAAATGTCTGAAAAAAAAACAGTACCAAAATTGAACAATATATTAGTTTCATGTTGGAAATCTGCATAATTGTAATTATGTTAAATTAAATATTCCTTATTCAAACTATATGAAAAAGGTTTCCATACAAATCTATATATATTATTAACCTGTATAAGATTCATATAGGATTATTTCATAGATAACATTTTCACTTCTAGACTTCCTGACTTTAAATTCTCTTTTATTTTATTTTATTTATTATTATTTTATTTATTTATTTATTTATTTAATTTTTTTTCATTGACTACGAATATAAATCACCGGGACAGACAATATGTCAGTAGATTTTGGATATGTGTTTGAACTTTTAGCTTATTTGTCATTACTAAAGCGTTAAGTTAGAGTTCAAATCTTTACGCATATATATTTGGATATTTAATTATCTATGGTTACGTTTTGCTTATTGATTTTATCGTGATTCCTTTTTTATTATAATTTGTAACCCTTCCGACTTCTTACGGAGTGTATTATATTGACTCCACTTGTATCCATATTTATCTTATTTTTTTTTATATTTATTTTATTTATATATATATCATATATTTGATAAATTAATGGTTGGCTTGAATATGTGGAAAAGTGTTCTAGCGGCGTACCGTATAAGGCTACTTGCGGCATCAATTCTATAGATACAAGATATAAATGATAAAGGTATTTAAAACCGCGAGAACCGCTATAATCCAGTTTCGGATCCAACATCACGAGTTGTAACTCGTAAGACATTGACACTTCCTATTTAATTAATCCGTTATTCTACCAAACCGATTGACTCTGGGTGATAAAATATATTATGGTTTTTCTTAATGGAAAGGAATTCACACAACATGTTAAGGAGATTATTATTGATTTACACCACCCGAGTCAGATTATCATGTGTTGAATTCCATGTTTACTGATTTAGGCACTCATAAATATTCCTAATGCACTCAATTGCGGTGTTTGTTTTTAGTGCTATTTAATTCTATATAACGTGTCAAGGAACTATTGACACTAAGAAGTGTTTATTCCCTCTGTCAGACTCGTAATTCTGTTAATAACTACGTATATTCTTTCAAGGATTGATTTGGCACAGGATAGGCTCCTAAACTGACAGGTGTCTTAGTGTATCCCTTGTTTTCATGACACGTGTTACAATTAGTTATGTGCTTTTTATATCTGTAAGCATTGTAGGCCAGTAAAAAACAGTGATTGGCTCTCTGTGACATAGTAGGGAACCCTGGATGACGGAATGCAACCAGTTTATGACGATTGGTATGAAAGAGATTATTATTACTACCTGGTCGTTAGTCATCTGCTGTGTTCTTCGGGTTTTCCTCGTCACGGACCTACATATATATTACATTTGATTACATTATTCTGATACACATACTTTAAATATATTTTTGCTTTAGGGTTTCTGCTCGAAGTGTTTATTGGTTTGCTTAGCCGCTGACCTGTTTCCGTTCGAAGTGTTTATTGGTTTTGCTTAGCTGCTGACCTTGTTTCCGTTCGAAGTGTTTATTGTTTGGTGTTTATTGTTTTTGCTTATCACTGTTGACACTTGCTTTGTTCAGTTTGTAACAGTTCTGCGCTCCAACCCAGATATTCAATGGTCGCGATCTCTTGGGTTAAGGAATTTTCTTGTTTAGATACGGTTTTAACAATAAGCACGGATGTTTCTATATCTTTTAGTCTAATTAATGGTTCTTTGCTGTATGGTGCGGGATTGCGGGATAATGCGTCAGCTATGATATTTGCTTTCCCAGGTAGATATCTTATCTTGGCTCCAAAGACCTGAATGATCATTTGTCACCGAGTTCCTTTTGGGACTGTGATTAAAGCCTTTGAAAAACTCGGTAAAGGACTCATGTTCAGAAAGGACTTATCAGGATAGCCATAGATTATGAACTTAAAATGTACTAGTGTTAAAGATACCTAGCCCTTCCTTGCCTATTACTGCATATTTACTTTCAGAGGGCTTTAGTTTTACGTGAATAAAAAGCTATAGGGAAGAACTGTTTATCATATTACTGAAGTAATACCCTCTTACCCCTTGGTCTGAGGCGTCTGTTGCAATAAAAAAATTCTTTATTTAAATCAGGGATTTTTAAGTTAGGTGAGCTGCATTTTTCCGCTTTTAAGATATCGAACGCCTGTTGATGCTTTTCAGACCATAATAAATCTGCTCTTCTTCGTAAGATCTGTTAAAGGAGCTGTCATGATTGAAGAGTTACATATTTACATACGATTGTAATACCCACTACAGCGCAAAAGTGCTGTATCATCCTTTTACGTTAATAAGTACCGGAAAGTTATGAATAGCCGACACCTTACCATGGACTACTTTTAAGACCTTGACTAGACACATAAAACCTAGATAAACATGTTCGGTTTTTTTAAAAACTCACATTTAGATATTTTACTCTGAGATTATTTGTCTTTGTCTCTGTAGCACTAGCTCTAGTTTATGTGAATGTACTTCTAAGGTATTAGAAAAGATTATAAGACAAACCAATAGGCATGTAGGGTATCCCCTAAAAATCTCCAAACACTATATTGTAATTGGGGCGCAACGTAAGCCGGAGGCATACGTAAAAATTGATAATG
This sequence comes from Macrobrachium nipponense, assembly GCF_015104395.2. Taxonomy (NCBI): domain Eukaryota; kingdom Metazoa; phylum Arthropoda; class Malacostraca; order Decapoda; family Palaemonidae; genus Macrobrachium; species Macrobrachium nipponense. The sequence goes on along the minus strand of NC_061090.1, from coordinate 30,667,201 downwards.
TCCCCTGAGTGTGCTGAAAACGGTGTATGAGGTACAATCACCTAGGTAATGGTATCAGGCTAAGTAAGTCCAAGTTGGTGAAAAAAATTTATTCTAACCTAACAGAGATAAGATGTCGTCGGTACATCGCACTGGAAACTATCGGGAGTTGTTTCCTTGTTTAAGCGGACAGAAATTCTAACGCAGATACGCCAAGTCCGATCTTTTATGGCATGACATTTGAGGAAAAATTATATGGGCTTATTTGATTTCCTAATGACTCCTATTACTAACATTTTTTCAACTTCGTCATTTATCTCCATTTTTGAAATTTCATTGAGAATCTATACGAAGGTACGTAAATAGCTTTATGTTTGTCCTTAGACCGTGTGTTTTGTGTTAAATTACATCCGTTTTTTCCAGAGATCACTCGCCAGTGGAGAAACTTCCTGGTATTCAGTAAAAGATAAAAAAAAATTTCTGCTGAATCACCTCTGCTTGAATGACTTTACGGATATTACTTTAGATAGATTATCAGAGATTCATCTACGACTGGTTGGGCGGGATTAAAAATTAGCAACAATAAAAAATGCGATATTTATATGTATAGGTTTTTTGTGGATTACTATATTAACTTGTTGCTACGAGTCAACCGTGTATAGGGCTTTGTTCGCGGAAATCGTTATATTTCAGAGTGTCGGGAAGGATTAAAATTTCATTTCCCAGCAAAGTCTTTTTACACGCACTAAGACATTCGAGGGTGCATGTTTCTCGAGATTTTGCGTGCAAACTGCGACTGCGGTTGTGGGAGAATTTTGTTGGGTCATTTGAACAATGTTACGATTTATGAGACAAATGTATAGTTCCTCTATATAAGTTTTATTGATTAACTGTCTCTTTTTGTTCAAACGGATTTCAATATGTTTGAAGGTTTATAGGATTTTCATTTGATAAACACGCCTTATTTGCAGGATGTAAGATAATATTTTGTATACCCCTAGATGAATCTTACAATTACACTAGATACAGATCAATGTTTTTTATAACTATAGAGGTATCTGTAAACGCTCGCTTATCCGGACTTCTCATTAGGGAAGTTCGAACAACAGACGGTGAGTCCCGTAAAATACAGGATTATTACTTTGTACTAAAGGCAATAAACAAGATATTCTAAATTTTTTACGGCGGTACAGTCGGGCTTTATCACCACTGCTTTATAATAACTTAGGTATTAAAAAAAACGATAACCTGCTCTGATTACTTTATACGGTCGTGTGTTTCATAGGAAAAATCCTTTTTAATTCAAAAAATGATATTGGCATGTATGAACCAACATCGCTTTTCCCCACTCTGCTAGAGTCGCTTATTGTGTGGAATTTGCTATGCTTTGAACACTCGGCAGATTTAACTAACCTTGACCGCTTGACTAGGTGACACAGTAACCGAGTTTGCTTGTTTGATTCTGAACGGGCTACTGTTTCTATTTCTTTTTGTAATAATTAGGATCCTTCTCTTTATTACCATCGGCAACGTATTGTGTTTTAGCATTATGTTGCTGGTTACGTATAAAGCAATGAATGACGAACTATTAGGAAAACTGAGCGATTACTAATAAGACAAGTTATCACTACTGCATTCAATATTAAACTGTTTGTACTTCATTCTTTGCTAAAATTTGAAATAGTGAGGGATCCTGGTCAGCGCATTTAGCCTGATGAAAGTTTTTTACAGACATGTTATTCCTTGCAATCCAGCCATATTTTTAAAGTTAAGTTGAGTCATTGAGGTTCGATATTTTATATAACTAAAAAAACTCAAGGCTAAAACTGCGATCGGGACTTGCAAAGGAGCATTTATTGTCATGACCCGAAATAGTGTTACCTCTAATTTATATAGATTTTGTACGGGTGTTCCACTTGTTTTTTGTGTGTTTTCTAATCACTACGGTGCTTAACGACCCTATCCATGCATCTGTATAAATCAGACGTCCACTGCGTAAACGCATATTCACTGTTTAATATGATTTGTTACGTAAGGGATTAATAATCACCCAAAATGATAAAATTAACATAATATATGATTATGATATTTCAGTAGAACTTCTGGAAACAGGCACTCAAAGATAAAAAACTCGCAGTAGCGAAATCTCAATGATGTAGATAATTTCTGTAAAAAAGTAAGATTAAGAATGTCTCGTAACTT
>NC_061090.1:30577520-30660020 GCF_015104395.2 Macrobrachium nipponense | reverse complement strand
CTCAAAAAATTCCATATAATAAGATTTGAAAGGAGAGGTGATAAAGGGTTACCCATGGCCATACCAAATATTTGTTGGTAATATTCTCTATTAAAAATAAATCTGCAATCACAAATACATAACTTAATTAAGGAAATTATGTGACTAACGGACATAGGCAATTCATGCAGTACAAGTTCATTACTTAAATATTCTAGCACAGAGTCAATAGGGACTTTAGTAAACAAAGAACATACATCAAAACTGACAAAAATATCGCTAGGGTTTAGTACAATGTTATTTAATTTTTCCACAAGATCAAGAGAATTCCTGATGTGTGAATTAGATACAGTTCCTAGTAGCGGGGACGGGGGATAACAGTTTAGTAAGATATTTAGATAGTTTATAAGCAATTGATCCTATAGTACTAATAATTGGGCGCATAGGTTTGTTTTCCTTATGAGTTTTGACTAGGCCATATAAATAAGGTAATGAGGGACACTTTACAGTTAACTGACACAAAAGTTCTTTTTTATCTTTAAGAATTTGTTTGATATTGATATTAAAGTTTTTTATTACTTGGTCCAACGGATTTTTTGCGAGTTTTTTTGTTTTTTTTGTAAGTTATTTCATCCTCTAGGTAAAGTATGCATGGCGTGATATGTAGTCAATTTTGTCAAGAACCAATAAACTATTGGATTTATCAGCCTTGGTAATGTGTAAGCTATTATCATTCTTCAATTCTTTTAAACTTTTTCTGTAGCGAGCGGGGAAGTTATCTTCATGGTAGGCATGCGTAGCACTATATGTCATGCCTTTGATAATGTCTAAATGATTTTGTGGTAGGTCATAGTATTTTTCAAACTTATATAAAGATGTCGCTATTGATAAAGCTGAGGGTTTGTTACAAATGAAGAAAGACAGCCCAAAGCCTAATGCGCGCACTGCATTATCACTTATTTGTTTGCTCGATAAATTCACCACACAATCACTTCTAGCATTATTGGTCCAATCACTGTCGTTGATAAGGTTGTTTAATTTTCTGTCCAGTTTTCTAATCAGTGTCTGTAGTTCTACGAAGTTTTCCATATATTTCTTGCCTTAATGCGTGTTTCCAATCAGCGGGAATCGAATAGTTGAAGTTACGTCGGGCTTTTTCCAGTTCTTTAAATTTCTCCTTTTCCTCCATTTTCGCGGCAGCAATGTGACGTTTTAATATGAGTGATGAAAACTCATTAAAAGGATGTTGATCGTATCTTCTCATGCGGCATGGTAGCAAAGATTTGGGTAACACTTGTTCCGCCAGGCATTTTTTCAGGAATTTCAGGTGAATTCTGGTAGAGTGCGCTGCTTGTAAAGACTTGGAGAAAGAGGTGACGAAACAGCTCAACAGGGGGGAACAGGAAAACAAAGCAAAAGTAAACGTGGCCCTCATGATGAATAACTTGATCACGAAGTATATAAAACGTGATGCTATGTATAAATAAAGGTGTTTTTGCCACGAAGGAAAAAAATGAAAAAGCGAGTTAGCCGAGTACTTTCGGTCCTATTCGGACCCTTTACTGAGGCATACTGATTTTACAAAGAACACCATAGTCAAAAGAAGGCTTAATATACAAACTGACACTACGATCTCTGCTACCCACCTCATTTAATTGATTTATGTTATCAAAAAGCTCATAAAAAGTTTTATAATGCTGCTATTAATGAAAAAGAAATCCCTAAAAATGTACTTAGATTACCTTATTTTCGTGGATTTGAAACCATAAAATCAATATTTAAATCGTTTAATGTTAATGTAGTGTTCTCTTATAACAATACCATTAAAGATATGCTAATTAAGAATAGTCCCGTAACAAATAACAACATCATTTACAAAATTCCTTGTAAGGATTGCCCATCGTTTTACGTTGGTCAGTCTAGTAAAAATTTATGTGTTCGGATTAAGCAGCATATGTATTCAGTTAGAACAGCCCAGACTTCAAATGCACTGTTTATCCATCTGAGTGAAAAATCTCATTGTATTAATTGGGGTGATGCCTCGGTAATTGCTAGATCTAATGATTATGTTTCAAGAAATTTACTGGAATCGGCAATTATACAAATCACTAATAAAAACAACCTAAATCTTAGTCTGGGAATGTACCATTTGGACCTATATTTGTAAGATGTTTTTATGAAGGACCTAAAAATAAATGAACAACTAATAAATTAGTCCCACGTATATAGTTATTAATTCTCTCTCTCTCTCTACTCTCTGGTTCGATATTCTCTCTCCCTCTTTCTCTTGCTCGATATATATATATATATATATATATATATCTATATATATATATATATATATATATATTTTTTTTTTTTTTTTCTTTCGTCTTTTCATTAATAATAATTCTTGTTGGGAAAATTTGTGTAAAAATTCATGATATTAAATTGTATATGCTCCCGCGTTGTTTTTTCAAAATGTACTGTTTTTCTGGAAGAATCACTTGTTTACTGCGGGTATCCTTCAAGGTGTGGCTAGCCTATGACTCCTCCTCCTGTCCGTAGAGTGAAAATCGCCCTTATGGCTAATATGGTAGTGTCAGTTTGTATATTAAGCCTTCTTTTGACTATGGTGTTCTTTGTAAAATCAGTATGCCTCAGTAAAGGGTCCGAATAGGACCGAAAGTACTCGGCTAACTCGCTTTTTCATTTTTTTCCTTCGTGGAAAAACAACCTTTATTTATACATAGCATCACGTTTTATATACTTCGTGATCAAGTTATTCATATATATATATATATATATATATATATAATATATATATATATATATATATATATATATATATATACATTCTTTAAAAGCACAATGTGCTCATGAACCCTCGGTGCAGGCGTACTATAAACGAAGTGCTTAATATCTATATTTTTGGCACAGCGATTCATCCTTGATTCGCAATAAGGTATGAATGTTATTATATACATTTTATCACCCCGCCCCGACCCCGACCCCCAGCCTCCCTCTCTCTCTCTCTCTCTCTGTATTGCAGAATAAGATATGAAATAATGGAACAGACGGCACAAAAATTTGGGAATTTACTGAGAATAGATATGAAATGGGGGATTATGACATGCCAAGGAACCATTTATGACATTGACATTGGAAGCGTTTAGGGTAGCCATTACAAAGATGTAAATTCTTAAAGTATTCAAATACTACTACTACTACTACATGACATTGTACCTCTCTCGTGTGATTATCCTATATTACATCCTTTTCAACTTTGTATATTACTAATGTATTGCCCTTGTCTCCTTATCTCACTCTTTTGGTCCCTTTTTTCGCTTTTATGGTTTCGTGTAGTCTGGTACGGTCAGGTAGCGAAGGATTGGTTTTTCATAGTTAGGCTATAGGTAGCTAGGATAATAGCCTGTCGTATTCAGTTAGGTACCTTGCATTACCTACTATAGGCTAGGTACTACTAGCCTAACACTGAGTGATACAGTGGTTTTCAAAAGTTTCTGCCTGTTTTTAATTAAAGACACTTCAGTGGCAAAGGTACTGTACCTTAAATATTTTAAAGTATTGGTTGCCTTTCTTGGAAATCTCCCATAAATTTAAAAATTGTGATGACTCCAGAAAACTAGTAGAGATACCTAGGCTATACGCTAGACAAAGCTATAGTGTAACTTTGAGGTTACAACTTTCTCTTAACAAAGTTTATAGGATTGTAGCACGTTGGAACTTCCAAAGAGCTTTCCTACAAGACTACTGTGCTTGTTTTGCCTGCAGTGGTTACATTGTTTCCATAATAACAACTCATTTTGCTCACTGGCAAGTTTAAAATATAGGTACTGCATAAGGTCCTTTTCTTACTTTTGCCGATGCCGAATAAATTTTTAAGCTTGGCTGATGACCTTGATGATTTGTGGCCATCTATAAAATAATACTTGTTAAATGTCTTTAAAAAATAGTCATTCTTAATCCAAATACTACTACTTCATGTCTGAAGAATAAAGGACATACTAATGTCATCTACCCAACTCCCCCCAAAAAAGTTTTGTTAGAATCCTTGCTTTTTCTAAATCCTGGCTAGCAGCAAGCTCGTTACCCCCACACCATATCTATTATTTTGTACATGATTAATGTAAAACAAACTCTTTTAGTTGGTTTAACCTTCCTTTATATTCAATTATTGAAACAAATATATCAAGAAGTACTATTACTTCTCTTGAAAAAAAATGCATACATAGCTATAATAAGGTTGAAAATAAATGGAGAGAATATATAATTGAAATAATATTCAGCAGGGTGAAAAATGACAATTAAATCAATAAATACTTCTGCTGGAAATAAATCAATCAAACAATTTCATGTAAATAATCACATCTTCAGTTGAAAATAAGTGGAAATATATATATGTGTATATATATTTTCTTTAAAAAAATCTTCAGTAGTGTGAAAAATGACACCTTCGGTTTGAGATAATTTCAGTAATGCCAGGAGACAGTTTGTAAGGGCACATCTGATGTCATTTTCTGGGTGCAATATATTTCTCTCTTTGCTTCTGATGGTCAAAAGAGCTGAAAAGCCGGCCTCACACGTAAGTTGAACCAAATGGTAAAAACATTTTAACTGCTTCTAAACTTGCCAGAGGGAACTCTTTGTTACGGCTAATTCAAAATGAAGATATTTGTGTATATAATTTATTATATAAAATATATATATATATATATATATAATATATATGTATGTAATATATATATATATATATATAGATATATATATATATATTATATGTATTATAATATATAATATATATAAATATATATATATATATACTATATACACAAATATCTTCATTTTGGATTAGCCGTAACAAAGTTTTCCCTCTGGCAAGTTTAGAAGCAGTTAAAATGCTTTTACAATTCGGTTCAACTTACATGTGTGAGGCCGGCTTTTCAGCTGTTTTGACCATCCGAAGCAAAGAGAGAAATGAAAACCGCCATTAAGCCCATCAAATGCAAAATTATCTCCAGTGGGGTAATTTACCTCTATTTGGGAACCGCTGGTTTAACTGGATCCTGTTAGGTGCTAGAAAATTATCCTATTGTTAAGACCTCAGGTTTGTAGCTATGAAAAATACAAATTGTCTTAGAAAATTTGTCATGTTTTGTATTTTTTAACTTAAAAATACTATCTCAAATGCCTAAACTGAGAAATCACTTAGCAGTAATGTAATAGGTCAATGAAAATAAAATGGTTTCATTCGGTTTACTTAGTTGTTGGTTATCATACACATTCAAGATAATGTGGTGGTTCAAATGATTTTATCTCCTGCAGTGTAGCACATAATAGGTTATTAATGAATGCAATATACATGGTATATATATATTATATATTTCAATCAAATACATTAGGTATTACTGGTGCCCAAATATTTCCAAAAACTGTAAAAGGTGACAGTGCCTCTTAACAACGTGCATCTTCAGGATAAAACTTCAAACAATTGCATCCTATTCCAAATTCGGGTCCTTTAGACCAGGGCGCAATGTCACTCAACCTTCACGGGTGCAATGTCCACTCTCCCTTCCTCTTTGGCTTTGATATATGCGGCATATGCAGCCTTCTCCTTCTTTTCCTTCTTTTTATTGCGGACTTCGTAATCTAATCTGTGAAGGAAACAGAGAATGTTAGTAACTTGCACTAAATCTTTACTTGAAGTGGAATAAAGAAGTACTTCATACTGAGGTACTCCTGCTCACCTGAATGAATGTTTCAGAGATGACAGAAATCAAAGGCAATTTTAAACATTTCTTAAAACCTGCACTGCACTGGATTATGGTTGTTTCATATGCAATTTCACAGCAATCTATCTTTGGATTCTGTGAAAATATTTTGGTGTTTTGTACAGTGAGAGTCAAGATGGATAACTGTTTTAAAATGTACTGGTTTATAAACTGTTCGTATTAAAATTAACGTCACAGATCACTTATTGATTTTGCATGTTACTGATGTAGAGGAACAAATGAAAGCATGCCATGGTTGATGGGTAGAGTATCTACAAGAAAGACAGTTTTTTGTCAAATGAACTACCGAAAACACACCAGAAATGTCAAAGATCAGTATCAGAAACACAAAAATGCCTATTTCATAAACATCTCCATTGCCATACTTGTAGGGATGAGACAGACAAAAGCAAAACTGATGAACACACAGACATCTCAAACTCAATTCTTATATTTTAAATTTGCCAGCCAGTTCATCAACTACTGTACATGTACAGTTTTTCAGAAGAGAAGAGGGTTGCCATGTCTCCTAGGGTAGTCAGAGTGCAGCAATACAGTATATAGTAAAATTAGCTTAGTACATGCCAATTTTTTCTTAAGTAATGTGAAGTAATGTTAAACAAAAGAAACAGTAGACAGTGCTGTTTTAAACAGAAACTCAATGTTTCAAAAATATACATATCCAGTTCTAAAACACTCATAATAATATACTATACTCTAACCAAAGTAATACTGATATCTCCAACGGTAAAGACAAGGAGTTTTCTAAATCAAATCTCAAATTGCCGTAAGTCAAACAACAAATGAAATAAAACTGGTCCATCAAGAGGTTTCATAAATAAGAGCTGATAATCTATGAGCATAACAGGGGTACCCAAAATACCTAAAGAAAATAATAGGATTATCAAGAATATGCACTGGTATACGTAATTTACATGAAAAAGAACAAGAAAAGGACACTTGCACTTTGTACTTTTTGTGGCAGGAACTTACGTCACTATCAGAAGAGCAACTAAAATTAGTTGTTGTATATAAGGACACATCAAATCTAGGATGAAAGACCAACCCATAACTTTCTGAAAAGACGATTGAACAACCAACGATACCCTATGACCCAAAATCTCTCATCCAATTATCTCCATACTCGCAGTACTAATAGAGCACGGAGTTTTATTGTAAGGTGGCTAAAACAATTACGAATCACCTATTCAGACAATGTATTGCAATATGAGGACACTGGCACTTTGATCTGCAACAGCACTACTGTTCCTTTATGCACTTGATCCAGAATCAAGTGCACAAGTGAATTGCAGCACTATACACATGTCCCTTTTAATTCACCAAACTTTGCTGTTACAATCCTCAACTCTTTCAGCAACAGTATTATGAATAATTTTTTTTTTTTTTTGCTACCATTCTATCAGTACTTAATTTGACTTTTTATCTTACCTTCCTGGTGATCTGACATTTTATTAACACAGTAGTTAATATTTTTTTTAAGAAAAGAGGAATAAGGCAAAGGACCACAGTAGTATGTAAATTTCTGTCAACTGGTTAAACACTTACCTGTGTTCAATAATTCTTTCAACTATCCTCTGTGTTGTCATTTCATTTCCAGAATTAAGTATCTTGAATTTACTTCTGTTTTTTGCTTCAACATAAGGGTCACTTCCATCAACATCTGGCATGAGTTCGGTCATTCCGTGGCACACCAAATCCACTTTCAACTGGTCCATGAGGTCCGAAGTAACAGAGTATGGAGCACCAATCACAACCTCACTAACATACTGAAAAGGACATTACAGGTATGTAAAAAGAGTAAGTACAGTAATGTAAACACAGGTATGATTAAAAAGCTATAAACAAAATGTATAAATTCTTTAGACGTTGATCAATGCCTAAAATAAAAAAAAAACAATATCAATACGACTACAAACCTGAAAAACTCAGTATTTAATTTGAATCCCTTGAGCTCTGAAGCTACACTTTCCTCAAATTTTCACTTTGTGCAGTTCATCAAAGATCTGTGTCATGTTACAATTTAATCTGTTTTATTTACAGCGAAGAATATACAGCTATTAATTCAGAATGCCATGAATGTAATCTGGATGCAAGACTTTTGTGCATTACCAGTACAGTACTGTATCTGTATGTACTGTATCTGTATGTGTAAATGTTACTAGGAATTCAACAGGCAACCTTTTCTTCATTACAGCTTTGTTACAGCTCATTACACTGATTTTCACCTTGGTGGCTTAAGAAATTTGTAAATAAATCTGACTACAAAAAGTTACATTATCTAAGTTTACCTTTGATAGGGACTGAAGCTTTTAGTAGTATATTAGATTTGACTTATATTTTAAGCTCATATCTTAATTCATATACAGTATATGTATATCAAAAGTTTATTAAACAGTTTTGTAAGCACTGATGTACATATTTACTTAAATTAATGACCACTACAATTTCAGGGCTTATCCACTTAAAAAGATGTGGATACATATTCATTTTTCATTTCAATAGAAATTTGGCCACTGGGCCAAAAGGTTGACTGACTCTGGACCAATAATAAACCCCAAAAGCAACATACAGTTCTCTACAATTTAATTTTCAAAATCTTAAATTCTTAATACATAATACTGAATAAATACAAAAGGAATACATACCTTGCAAGCTAATACTGACAGAACACGCTCGTGTAAGTTCATGATAGGATAGTTTGCACCTTTATAACGGTTGACGACTGGGTCTGTGTGAAGCCCAACTATCAAGAAATCACCCTCCTGGCGAGCTTTTTCTAGGAAGTCAAGGTGGCCTACGTGGAATAAGTCAAAGGCACCCGCTACATAAACAATCTTATCACCTGTCTGAAATGAGACAATAAAGCAAATGATGTTATGCAGAAAGGACAGTACAGTACAAATTACTGGATGCTAATTACCTTGAAAAAGATTCTTGTACAACTTTTTATATTTCTTATTACAGTATTAGTATTCAGAAGAAGAACCTTTTTCACATGGGATAAGCCCACAGGGGCTACATACTTGAAATTCAAGCTCCCAAAGAATATGTGTTCATTTGAAAGAAGTAAAATGTAGAAGGTAACAGGAACTACAGAAATAAGATATCAGTTACTAGAAAAGTAAAAATAACTTAACAAACAAATAAAATGATAAAAATGAAAAATATATGGAGAATTTTGTAAGGAGAATATATTTAGCAGTGGCTGATAAGTCATTCTGTATACCAATCATGCAACACTGAATTCATCTTACTTTTGGTGTAAGGCCTGAAGAAAACTGCATAATTTTTTGTGTTGTTGGGAGGAACTGCGTAACCCCAGTCCACGGTGATTGAGCACTTGCGTCTGTACCTAGACTATCAGAGTGACTGCGCTCTACTCGATACTCTGCCTCTCCCACCTAGAGATTACAGTACATTTACAACAAGAATGCAGTTACTACAGTACACAAGGAAATAAAAATCATTTTGCTCAGGTGTATATAAAAGCTAAGTGGTTATTTTAATTCTGAAAATATGTATACATATATGTATACACTACAGTGTATGACCCACAAAACTAATTTTCTTCTTCTTCTTCGGATATTTGGCTGTTTCTCTTTCTCTTCTAGAATTAGAGGCAAAGAAAAATGACCTTTAAATTCTTTAATCTTAGTTATTCAATCATCAATCTCGTCAAATTCCTAGGTAAATTTTCTTCTAGCAGAGCGAAACTTGTCTCCAAAAAAATAAACCTGCTAGGGGATGACTCAATGATCATATAAAAATGAAGAACTAACCTGTTGGTGTTGTCGAGTCATTAGAAGCATTCTCCCAACTAAGTCAGTTGTGCTGACGCCTTCTGTTCTCTTACATTCTCTGAGAGTAAAATGGAAGAACAATAAACAACATATTTTCAGTTAACACTGAACCAACAAATGCTAATTGCTGTCATTATTACTAACCTTCTATTATAAACTATACAATAAAAAATGAAAACTTATGATTTAACTCCTAAAAAAAATATAAAAAATTGGACACCTACCATGTTATACTGTACTGTATTACACGTTCACATAAATCAAACTACGTACTGCATGCAATTAAACTAAAAAATCCAAGTATTTCCAGTATGCACTGTATGCAATTTTGTTATAAACCAAGCCAGCTAGATACATAATTGTTTCAATCAAAATAGCATCAAACTGCTTAAATAACTGTGTACAAAAACTGTACCATCACTAATGGATGAGTGTATGCAGTGAACAAAATTCAACTGATGGATAAAATTTCAAGGTTTGGTAGGAATGTGTTATAATGTAGACAATCATGTCATTCAGTATTGAAGACAATACATGAAGATATATGTGTAACATATAATCAAGTTTATAAATGTGACTTTGTGGATTGTATATATGTACAATGTCTTACAGTTATTAATATTATTAAGGCATATACATCTTCCTACTGCAAAAACTGATGGGTAAACTAAATCCAGTGCTTGTTTGATTTAAAAAGACTGAATAAATAACTGTCCCTATTTCCACTACATTCGAGGAAGAAGATGAAACTTCTTGAGATTACTACTGTACAAAAAACACAATTGGAAATGCTCCTCAAGACTGAATATTCTTTTTGTATTATGATTATCAGAAATTCACTTACAAAAGCAAAATGAATGGATCATGAAATGTAGGCCATTCAGATCTTAAAAGACAGCAGCCATTCAGATCTTAAAAGAGAGTAAAAAGAAGGAGTTGTTGGACAGCAAAATAGAGAGGTCTGGAAAGTAAATGAAATGCTGTACAAAGATCTAAAGATGGAACTCAAAGAGAACCTCACAGTTACACTAGGAACTAACAGTAAGAGATATTGGACAACGAGTTAGATGAAAAGAAGTGGGAATAGCGGTAATGTAAAAAGATACATCATGAACTTACTTGTATCTTTGGGCTTTTTTTACTATGTGGTAGGTATCAACTCCATCAGCTGTCATTGTGATGTCATCTGAAAATAAACAAGAGATTAAAGAGAGAGAAATGGACAATTCATTTAAAAGTATTCAGGGAAAACATATTGGCAAGGAGTGCACATTGTAACAGCAGCATTAATACATACTTGATTAGTCTTTCTAGCATTGCCTTAAACTGCAATGCTCTAGCCTTTTACTTTCCTTGGTCCCTTTACTGTATACTTTTACTCTTATATGTTTGTGGACTTTGTGGGTTTTTCATTTAGTTATCAAATCTGATTTGACTGAATCCTTCAAGCCCAATTTTATTGAGCTTAATGTAAAGGTGTTACTTTAACATTATATGTCTCTGAGATTTTATTTTCATGGGATATTCTAATGCTACATGTCTTTTCAGGAATATTACCGAGTGTCGTTTCAATATATAATGTACGGCAAATAATATCTTGATAAAAGAATGAAATACTGTAAAAGTAAAAATCACAACGCAAATATCACTTCTACTCACCTCCATGTACGCAAAAGTCACAGTTGTATTTATCTAAGGTTTCTATTGTCGTAACGTACGGAGCACCTTCAATGACCTCATCAACCCATTTTATTGCTCGGACCATTTTGTATCTGCAAAAAAGATATTAAATGTCTCTTGCAAAAAAATCTTCCCTAATCCACTGGCATAGGATTATATAAACTTTAACACAGTGTTATACAATTCCAGGTTTCCAAATTATGAGCTTTAATAATAGCCATAAGAGAGGACGTTTACAATGCATAGTATGTATAGTACTCAACTCTATAAAGGTACTCCCAAGCTAATAATAAATAATGCAGTATAACAGGATGAAATTGAAACATTACATGTACAGTTTAATTGCTTGAATTAATATGAAATATTTGAAATGAGTGAAATATGTTAGTGCTATTAGACAGCACAATGTCATCTACTATACAGTAGAGTATTCAACTACGTAATAATAAATTCCTTTGAAAAAAGAGTGATAATCGTTTTATCTTTTATTTCTCTTTGCCACCCCAATAACTGCAAGCAACTGGGAACTAACTTGCATAGTTGAGAAATATTATATTCATAAGAGCTTGCACTGTAGAACAGAGACAGTAGTTATATTATCCAGTGTGATGAGTAGCCCATGCTGAACAGCCTTCAAGGGCTGTTACATATTAATATCACAAGATATTGGGTTTTGAATACAGTAGCCTCTATGTAATTTATGAGAAGGTATGCTGCATTAATATCTATCATGACTTGGGCATACTAGTGAAAGCATCAACACATCAATACATAAAAAATGGATACTGTCTTCTCTTGCCCCCATTAATGGTTAGTAAGTAACCTCTTCCTTTCAAATATACTGTACGCTAAACTTCATGGAAGAGTACTATAATATACTTTTGTAATCCCAGACTTTATGACAAACATACAAACAATCTTCATCCATTCTATTGACACCCTGGCACACTGTCAACAACTTAATCTATTGTAAATACAAACTAAGACAAAATCAAAGCCCATTCACATGAACTTTCTTGCTCTACTTTCTACTTGCCTTTCTTCTTGTGTGAATACAGGTGGGCCTTTGTGCTTGGCAATTTCTTCATCTGTGTGTACGCCAACAATCAAGTAATCTCCCATGGCCTTAGCCTGACGCAAGGAATTGGCATGGCCAAAGTGAACCATGTCATAACTGAAAAGAAAGTGAATTCAGTGAGTAAATTCAATACTACCTGTATGACATGCAGTAAACACTTCAATATTAAATATGCTCCATAACTGACACAGCACCATACTGTAATTAGTATTAAGTCAGCTTTTCTCTATGAGTGTTTGGATGTGAAGTGAGTCCAGTCCACTCTCTTGCCTAAATCACTTTCCACCAGAATTCCATGGCTTTTCCAACATATATTTGAGTAAATACGACACCTACAGTAAGAAATTCTATGTACAGTACAGTACAGTATTCCAAATATCAAGCAAAATCATAAATTTTGTACAATGAGTATAAATTGGGGGGATGGCTCAGTGGTCAAGCACAGCACTGCCACTTATGAGGTCAGGGGTTCAATCCTGCTTGCTGCCAGATCACTAGATCAAACTGCCACTAGTCAAAGGCAGGGGAGAAAGGAGTCAGCCATCTTACTCTACACAATCCAGTGACATTAGCTTGTCTCAAAATAATATCCCCAACCTTTTGATGATATGGGACTAATCTTGATACATAGCAAGATTTTCAAGATATAAACAGAAGAGGAACAAGGAGCTGCACAAATTTTTTTCATCACAGCTTTGGAGAGACCTATGGAAATAGTATTGCTACAAAGCTCAGATGCAGTAAGAAATGGTAGATACAAACTCCCGCAATTCTGTATAGAGTACTATCTACAGTGTGCCTTAAGTAGAGCCTATCTTTACTTTAATCAGTTTCTTTCAGTCCATTCCCCACTAGCCAGATTCTCAGCTTCTATGAAATTTAGTTGATAACCCTTCAAAGTATTTGTTATAATATTTACATAATGACAATATGTACAATCCTCAAGTACATATGTATGTACTCAGAATGTGGAGCTATATAGGTATATGTTAGTATTATTATTACTATTATTACCATGTATGTACTGTTATTACTATTGCCATCATCAAGAAACAACAAAAATGCATATGGAACTAACCTGACTGACAACTGACTTGCAAAACATACAAAAAATGTCAATTACATTGGAAAAAATACTTAAATTAACAAACTAAAACAAACATAAAAACATCAACAAGTTGCAAAAAACTAATAGCATTAAGGAATCTATGAAGCACTTGTTGCTTTGGCCTCTAAGCCAAAGGCTTCTACTCTCTTGTTCGATTTGTATACCACCATAGGGTTACTGGATCAGGATCACACATTTCCCCTACAGTTCATCCTGAAATATAGTGGCTATTAACTGGTTCACCTATCTGGGCACTTTGATTCTTGTAACAAAAAGCCCTAGAATATATTTTTTGTCCAGTATATTTTGTAATACTGTACAGTATTTTCCTCTACTCCTACTACGATTTTTGTTCCTCTTCTTTTCCTTACATCCCTAGAAGCCATAAAACTCCAAGACGGTCTTGAAAGATTATCACTGCTGGAGGGCATATTTTTTCAATGTTTTTTCCTTCTGGCCTATATATCTTGGGTGTTTGTTCCTTTTAATGACAAGTATGTACTCTATACTGACCCTAAAATATCTTCTGCATAAGGAAAATATGTGTTTATTTCCTTGACTGGATCTTGAGGTGATGCTAGGCAGTTGAGAAGACTGACAGATTTAAACCAAGATTCCAATTTAAACTTTTGCTTAAGATAGTTTCATTTCATGAACATGTGTACATCTTTTAATTTTAAATGCCTGTCCCTTCACTGCTATGCCTGTATGTATTCTAAATGGATGACCTGTTTGGCTATAAGATTCCTAATAAGACAAGTATAAGGATATATCTTTTAATAACTGAAAAGGGACCTTTTAACTGATACATATTACCTGTAGCCCTGTCATTTGCTACCAGTATGTAGGTTCCACATGCCATGAAAAAGTACAATACAGTAAAAGTAACACAACATATGTTCAGTTACATATCACAAGATATGACTCATGACCAAAAATTGACTGTTCAAAAAGTAACAATCTATTTATCAGATAAGATACATCACATTAGAGCCTGGCATACAAAGCTCCCAAAAGGAGGTTTGATGACATCATGAAACTTCACTGAATGTGAATAACATTCATCAATTACAATAAGCTTTGGGGTGACATGATGGGTTTCTGTCCACATATGGAAAATACTGAATGATCAAATTCTGACAAAGGTCACCACTTTTGACTTATTCTTGTACTATGTGACCTTTTCATTTTCATACATTTTTATTAATTTATTAATTTATGGTTTCTCTTTTAACAAGCGAGATCACTTTTTTCTATATGTCCCTTTAACTCCTCTTACTTCTTCCTAATGAACACCATATTCTTTGGGAGCTTGAATTTCAAATCAATGACCCCTGTCGGCTTGTACCATGTGCACCTGAATAATAGGTAATAATAATCCTATATTGCCTTCTGGTAAAATATTATCGATTATACTGCTGTATTGGCTACACTATAACAGGTCATTTCTAATTTGCATAAGAACAGTACAATGCTTGAGAAGACTGTTTTCTGGGCAATAACAGTCAAGTACAAACGGAGTGGAGATACGACAAAAACTTTTCTTCCATTCATCACAAAGTTCTACAGGTAGGTAACTCATTCTGAATCATCTATAATTAATGACAACACAAAATCTCTCGGGCATGACGGTTAAATTGTGAGGGATCCTTAACCACATTGGGACTACTGTAAATTTACTGTATTTCAGTATAAGTATTACATACACAACCACTTGATTGTATGCTGTACTAAAAATACAGTGTAACATACAGTACTGTTCTTCCTGACTGTACATTGTCCTAAAATACAGTGTAATGTACTGTAAGTATTATTGTTCTTGACTGTAACTTTGCATGACAGCCTGCAATATGAACAAAAACTTATTGTGAAAAATCCTCATACTGTAATGAATTCATACAGTGCCAGTAGCATGAAAATGTATGGAATGCAGCATATAAATTGAAAAGCAAATAGTAAACAAACTCTGAGGGTCTTCAATTTTCCTCTTTTCTCCCCTAAACACCAAGAAACCCCTCAAGTGAATCTAACATATGCCAGTTTACACCCCATTCTCATGAAATAACATCTGTGGATTCTATGAGGTAACACTGACACAGTTTGCAAGACAGAATGAATAATTCTGTGAGGTAACACTGACACAGTTTGCAAGACAGAATAAATGAATTCTTAAATGGGAAAAATTAAGTCTTATAAATTTTCAGATGCATTTGCGCTTTTATTTTATTGATTTCTGTTTAGGGAAACCTATCTGATAAAGATCTAAGAGCAGACAATGTGCCATAAAGGTAAAATTATCACATTTTCACGAGGTGCCAAAGTCTGTCCAATATGGGTCAAACAGTTCAACCAATTACCAGAGAGCTTTCCGAGTATGGATTTGTCTTATCTATCGAGGGCAAATAACGTACTGTACTTTTCTAGATAAGGAAATACTGTGAATAAATCAGTCTCTAACCATACAGTACTTGAAACCAATTACAGTATAGGAATCGCTGTATCTTTCTATCACAAAAATCCATGGTATAGAAAACAAAACTATTGTATAACTTGAGAAAGTTTCAGTATAAGTTTTAAAAAGTGCATTCTGCATTAATGTACATCTTCTCAAGACTAGGAAGTAGCTAATCAACTGATAATATTGACATTGTTTCTGGAATTCACATTATGTACTACAGTACATTCCACATGTACATAAATGTGCATGATTTATAAGCAAGTGTAAAGGGAAGACCTATACCTGAATTAAACTGCTGTTTAATTCTCAACTGTGTTGGTGTACGTCAAACTAACACCAGTTTTTAAACATTTGTGTGTACCTTCTCACTAAGACAAACATCTTTCCATGTTTTTTCACTTTGATTTGGAATCATTGAATAATAAGAGAACAAATGGGTTGGGCAACCTACTTTTAAGTACCACCACATCATCAGGTGATTTTGCCCTCACAATAATTGGTATGGTACCTTCATAAAGTTAAGATGATTAATACATTTAATCATAAAGAATAATACATAACAGGATGCTGAACCCTAACCTAAAATCAGCCATAACACAGGAGTCAAAATAGAATTAAATGTTTAGACCACTGAATACCTAGCAATATCATTTTAGTCCACTGGCTAAGATACTAAAGGGCAAGGGGTCCTTTGTCAAGGAATTTGGCTCCTCACTGGAGGGAAATAGGCCTAAAAATAACTAATGACATAATGAGTTAGGTCATTATGTCATAATTTTGGCGATTGCTAATACTACCTAATTGACGAATGGAGTTTCATGACTGTTTATGTACAAAACCATGGTTACCGCGCAAAAACGAACCACAACGAAGTGCGATCGCGAAATGACCGGAAGGAGGAAAATAACCGAATTATCAAAAGAAAACATGAAATAAAAGCCTCCTCACAACCGTTGCCAAAATAGTAGGCCTCCTGCCAAGATGCGGACAGGTGTTTGATAGGGCGGATGGCGACCTTCGATCTTTGTAAGTGACCGCAAAACGTACTTTAAGATAACAACTTTCGGTTCATCTGTATTTAGATTGGCAGGGTGGTGAAGTATCAAATCAATAATGGGGCGGATTCGCCCTATTCGTGACGATAATAATGTAGACACACAAAAGTTGACTGCAGGAGTCCCGCCCATTGATCTCACGTACTGGCTGTATTATTCACAAGTATCACTCGAGACTTTGGCTTCCTTCCAGTGCGGCGATAGTTCAAAATTTAAGTAAAAAATCGTTACATAATACTTCTAATATTATTAATATATTATTCAAACTCTAGTGTCACTTCTTAAGGATAGCGTAGGGCAAGAACACGTCAAATCGAACCGAAGCCAGCGCCGATGCGACCGAACGAGTGACTTTCGACATCGTCTGCAGTGTTTTCTGAATGACAAACACTTGAGTCCTCTCGTATTTGATAAGAGTGAATTCCCGGCCATTTACTTTGCTTCCTCGGACAACGGCCGACTTTATTCGCCTACAGACGAAGATCACATAATCGAGTCACACTCCGTACGATGACACGGCGAAAACTGCCAAATAACCCAGGTAAAGTCCAGTCGGGCCCACTCCCTTTTTTGTCATTTTATAGGTAAAATCGCGAGGAAAGGCCTCCCGTCGGCAGCCGTGACTTACCATCCATCGCACCACACCCGCACTTGCGTCTTCTTGTCATTTTCACTTTCACCACTCATCGCGTCACGTCAGATCCGATACCGGTTCCTCCGAAGGTCCAAGAGAAGAAGGTTCCGTCAGCCAGTCACCCCTTCGAGTACCACAGCTGCTGGGATACTGAGGTGGCACCAGGCATAGAGAGAGAGCCTAGGCTAGGCACTCGGAACACACGCACGCACATGCACACCCGCCAAAGCCCCGCCCACCCTTTCCTCATATCCGCGTCCTATAGGGAAGTTTAAAGGACCGCAGATTCCTCGGGCGACATCCGCAAGAGGATTTAACGCGTCCGCGAAGGTCAAATCGTCGTCATGGCGAGTCGGAGCCGAAATATACGATGATGTGGGCGTTCCGACACGTGGATTCCCGTCGTCTGCGCCGCCGCCGCGCATGTCGTACGATGGGTGCCTCCGTCGGCGGTTACTTTGAACTTTGATCCGTCGGGAAAGAAAGAGTACCGTCGATGAACCGTATCTGGTATTTTTGGAGCTTTTTTAGATTATCAGGGTGTCGGGTGTTTCACCCCTGCGGCGTCCTTAACCTCACCTTTCGTGCTTGGGGTGAGCGGTACAGGTGTACCTACCAATGTAGAATTGCGTATAATTTGGGGTGATCGGTACAGATATACCAATATAGAATTGCGTATTGTTATTATTAGTTAATGATATATATTATTGAAAGCCCCAGACCAACAATAGCTCACAAAATAAAATTAAGAAAAGTAATACAGAAAACTATTATGATAAATATCAAATTAATAAAACAATTGACGAAATCTGTGTAGTTTTCAATGTCGGGTCATGATACTTGGTAATTAGCATGTGCGTAAGTCTATGTACAAAATGTGTAAGCAACAACCATAATGTAGAAGCATTTTGGTCATTTAAATGCTCTTGAGGTTGCTGTGTGTGTCTGCATCAAACGTACTGCCGAGTGATAAGCACTGATAGTAGGCTACTGATAACAAAAACTAAGAAAATCCCACATTAGTCATACCTTTACATACCCATGAGTACCTTTGGACTGTCTCTTTCGACTGAGGGTCAATTTCGAGTGTTTGTTGACAACTGTGCATAGGTATTTTTACGGGCATTGTAGATGAAGGCGTTTTTTGGAGAGATATGCATTTTTAACATTCTTAGACACATCTTAGGTGGATTTATGTATGTGTACGGTAAATGTTCACATGTTGAGGAAAATGTTATATTATTACACACACACATATGTATATGTGTATAGAGTGCGCCTCAGTGGCGTGATCGGTATGGTCTTGACTTGCCACCTCGGTGGCTGCGAGTTCGATATTCGGGCAATCCATTGAGGGGTTAGAGATTTATATTTCTGGTGATAGAAGTTCACTCTCGACATGGTTCGGAAGTCACGTAAAGCCGTTGGTCCCGTTGCTGAATAACCACTGGTTCCTTGTAACGTAAAAACACAATACAAATAATATATAGTACACAAGGTTAATTTGGTGCTAAATGTTTGGAGTTTAGTCCTGAGCTGGTTTGTTATTTGAGGTTAGGTCTGACAAGATTTAGTTCATTTGTTATTTAAGGTTAAAATCTAATCTTGAATAACAAATTAACTTAACCAAATGGTAGTTTAGTGTGTCATGCAAGGCTGGGTTTTATAAGGTTAATTAAGTTTGACAACAAAGGTTAGGTTAGTTTACTGTCAAAGGACGAGTTAGTTTGTTGACTAGGGTAAGTTAGTTTGCTTTTTGATAAGGTTAAAATCAGGGTTGATAATGTTAATTTAATTTTTGTTATAAAGGTTAGGTTTGATAAGGTTAAATTAATTTTTTTTATAAAAGTCAGTGTTGATACGGTTACATTATTATTTTTTTTTATAAAGGTTAGGGTTGATAAGGTTAAATTAATTTTTTATAAAAGTTAGGTTTGATAAGGTTAAATTAATTTTTGGTATAACGGTTAGGGTTGATAAGGTTAAATTAATTTTTGTTATAAAGGTTAGATTTTGATAAGGTTCAATTAATTTTTTTCATAAAGGTTAGTTTTTATAAGGTTCAATTAATTTTTTTCATAAAGGTTAGTTTTTATAAGGTTCAATTAATTATTTTTTATAATGGTTAAGTTTGATAGGGGTAAGTTTATTTGTTACCTTAGTTAGTCAAGATTAAGTTAGTTTGGCATCAAAGGTTAAGTCTGCTAAGGGCTTAGTATTTTATAAAGCTTAAGTTTGATATGATAAGGTTAAGTCAGTTTTATTACGAGGTTGGGTTTGTCTAGGAAAGTTTAATTTTCAAATTGTTCTGTTGGTTAAAGTTGCATTTGTTTCTCAGAAGATAGATAATTCCAGATCTCTTGGGAACACAGAAGGTGAATGAGTAAGCCACAGCCTTGCAGTAGAGGAGAGAGAGAGAGAGAGAGAGAGAAGAGAGAGAGAGAGAGAGAGAGAGAGAGAGAACGGAAAAGTGTGAAACAAACAATGAAACTCTTACTGCGGATAATTTGGAACGCATATGGGCTCTTCAAACACAGAACCAGAATTGCCAGATGTGTCTATTTATATTTTTCCCTTCACGGCAAAACTGTGGATCATTAGTCATCCGGTGCAAAGGCTTGGAAGCTGAATCATTGCTTCAGATGGTGGCTTTCGTAATGCAGCAAAATATTGATCGTCTTGTGTCGTCATCCTTGCATTCATTTTATTTTTTTGACTCGTTCAGCTGGCTTGGATGTGTAATTGTTTATGTTTGGTTGATGCTGTGGTTTGTAACTTTTTTTTTCTCATAAGCAGGACGTTACTTTACTTCTCAGGGTAGTGTTGTTATTTTTACACAGTTGTGTGTTTTTTATGCGTAAGAGGTATGACTTTCTTAATAATAATAATAATAGTAACTTTGTAAGCCCTTCCCCCCCTTCCTCTCTTTCTCTCTCTCTCTCAACGGGCCCAAGTTTTTTTTTGGCCAATTTCGCAAAAAAAAGATAAAGATCGTAACATAAGAGAGCGTTTAAAAACATAAAATAATGAACGTAAAGGAAGAGAGCTGATTTCTAGGACCTTCGCGACAGTTCCGGGACCAGATGACCTTGAGGAGAGAATCATCGTGACGCTCCGTCTGATTTCCCGGATGTTGATGGCTCACCTTTCGTCGCCAGCGTTTCGAAATTCCATATCTCTCTATCAGAGTTTTTCATTTTTATTTTTATGATTTTTACTTAACAAGAACCCAGGCTGGAATGCTGGGTCAATTAGGAATAGGACCACGGACCTTGTGGGCCAATATGCGAACCGAGTCCTTGAATATGCGCATATTCACGAATCGGATGCCTTGTAGTCCCATCAGGATCCATACACGAGCCAAGTGCTTCGTAGGCCTATATACGTATATACGAGTCAGGCGTCCCAAATCTGCAAGGTCTAGACCGTGCAACTCTGTGCTGTAGCTTCTTATCGTAATTCCCATCAGGAAAAATAGTCCCTGGAGGCGTTTTTAACCTTCTAACGCTCAGGAATTTCCATGGTTGGTTGGTTGGTCGAGCCAATGTCTTTACAACGGATACTCTTTATCGTAAGAGTTATTTTAAAATTGTTCAGCTCTTTAATTCTTTTTTACTCCTTTTTTTCCACATCTTGTTTAAGGTCTCTTTTCTTATATCATAAGGGATTTCCATTTATCTACTCCATAATCATTCCACGTTCCACAGAGATTGATAGAAACCCATCGTAAATGATCAGCCAGGAGACACGTGAACAATGGATCGTCAGTGAATCGCTAACGAAACATTTCATTAGCAGGAATATGAGTCATCATCAGCCAATCACTCTCGAGCTCATAAATGGTCTGATATGGGGTCATTAGGTAGCTGTGACTAATAACTTTAAGGCGCTCCTCTTGTTGCTAGTTGGAGGGAGGAAAGTTTCTTCAGGAAAGAGTAAATTATCATTCAATGTTCATTCAATGTTCATATTATTTAGCCAGGCTGCCAGTACAGAGAAGGAATTAGATTGAAAAGTACAGAATAAACTACGAAAGAGAAATACGAAACGAAGTTAATTCACGTCAGCCAGGTGTCTAGAAAAATCACTCGACAATTTAGTCACAGAAAGAATGTTTGTTTATCTCGTCTGCCTTCATGATTTGGCTGACAGCGAAAGTGAAAAAAGGCAGAATTAACCAGCTCCAGCTCTTTCTTGTGAAATCGAAATTGGTCACATATGAGTAATTGTTGACGTATGAGAATTTAACGTGTTTTGTTTCTCAAGAGAGAGAGAGATAAGAAGAGAGAGGAGAGACGAGAGATAGAGAGAGAGAGAGAGAGAGAGAGAGAGAGAGAGAGAGAGAGAGAGTTGGGAACGCTCCCATAGCATTCGTCAGATAGACCTATCGCCCTTTATTTTCGATTCTCCTTTTTAATATAATTCATTTTGTTCTGTTTTAGAGAGAGAGAGAGAGACTTAACAATGCGTACTGAACATATTAGGGAACGAACGGTCCCATTCGTTTGATAGACCTAAGCCTTTATTTTACGATTCCCATTTTATTTATTCGATATATATATATATATATTATATATATATATATATATATATATATGATATTTTAGAGAACGAACGGTCCCATTCGTTTGATAGACCTATAGCCCTTTATTTACGATTCCCCTTTTTAATATATATATATATATATATATATATATATATATATATATATATATATATATATATATATTTTAGAGAGAGAGTACAAACAGCTTGGTATCTCATAGATATGGTACACTGGTACTTAGAAATCGGGTTAAGAGAATGACTTATAGACCAAATTGGGTCTGTCATTGTGTGATCTCGAGAACGATCTTTCGTGCCAAACTGACACAGTACAGAGATCTGATTTATGACCTCGTCGAGGTACTTCCTTTTCAAATTCCACGATTTTACGCATTTTAAAGGAACGTTAATAGCTCTCGTCTCTCATTGGTCTAGCTGGAGAGCAACCAGCAACTATAATTTCCCTAAAGTCATCGTACTTATAACCTAGCGCCGAGCGGAAATAGATATTCAGAATAATTAGCTAAAAAAATGTTTAAATAGGAAGAATAGTCCGTTATTTTTCTTTTGTAAACAGGATTAGTGATATATTTTTAAAAATATGTTTCACGGTAATGACATTCTTACGTCGTCTGCGAAGGTAGAAGTTTGTTAGTTGAATGCTTAAGTATATTGTAGAAATATCATTTCCGCCTTTTGTAGAGAGATAGATTTCGAGCTATTTATCGTACAAAGCATGTTGTTAGGCCTATGTAAATATACTGTTAGGCCTATATATATAGAATATATTATATATATTATATATATATATATATATATATGTATTGTATATGTATGTATGTATGTATGTATGTATATATAATATATATATATATATATATATATATATATATATATATATATATATTATATATATATATATATAGAGAGAGAGAGAGAGAGAGAGAGAGAGAGAGAGAGAGAGAGAGAGAGAGAGAGATACCAACATACGAACATACATACAATATAAAACTGTGAAAAAAGTGCACCTGTCCACAGTCATATTTTTATGGTTACGTGTAAAAAAAAACACCTGTAGAAATGTGCACGACAATACTACAGCTGCCTATAAAAACAAAAATTACAGGTGCATTCTAACCCGGTAACACCTGTGCACATGTAGGTATGTGGGTGTAGCAGATGCAGCCACCAACGTAGGTATGAGATGGATGGGATAGTGGCTGAATTTGCCAAATTTGAAGGATTCTGGTTCATATAGCTTTTTTTAGTCTTGTTTTAGTTTTATTTCGTAACAAAGGTCGAGGATAGTGTAAAGCAAATGGGCTTCATCTTTTAAAAAGAATAATGAACAATTTGGCAAATCCTGGCAAATGTTTTGGCCAATTCGGATAAAACGAAAGAAATATTTTGGCAAAACTTGCTAGATCTGACAAAATTGAACAAATTATGACAAATCTGGACAAATTCTAACAAAATTTGACCAGTTCTGATAAAATATAAAAAAATTGACAAACTTTTACGTTATGAAAAAACGTGATTCTTGATTAAGGAAATGTTCAATGAAAACCAATTTTGATAAATACTGACAATTCGACGAATTCTGACAATATTTTATAACACCCGGGGAAATGCGAAAAATTGACAAAATCTGACAAATGTTTGGATTTTCTGACACATTTTGCAGAGATGGAAATATACAGACCAGAATTTGAGGAAATGACAAAATCGCTGATTTTTTAAATTAATTAATTTATTTATTTTAACTAAATTTTGGAAAATCTGACAAAACTGACAGATTTCATTCTTTCTTGTTACCATTGATTTTGTTTTGATTTCAGGAACGTATTTTTCTGGACATACTATGGAGAGACAAGAAGAAGAAGAGAAGGAGGAGAAGATAAATTTCTCGTCAAATGGTAAGTCAAGATAATTACTTAACCTTGGAGGAAACCATCTTGCCTATTATTTTTTCATTTTTTCATATGTTGCCATGGAAACGATCTTGCACATTATTTTTTCATTTTTTAATTTGTTGCCATGAAAACCGTCTTGCCCATCATTTTCTCATTTCTTCATTTGTTGCCATGGAAACCATCTTGCCATTTACAAATTCATTATTTGATTTGTTGTCATGGAAACCATCTTGCCATTTGCAATCTCACTTGTCATTTGTTACCATGGATACCATCTGGGCCGTTTACAAATTCATTAGTTGTTTCCATCGTAACCATTTTGCTCATTATTTTTTTCAACTACTACACCCCTACCGTCAAAAAAATGTTAATATAAGAGAGGTCTAGGTTGCTATATATATATATATATATATATATATATATATATATATATATATATATATATATATATATATATATATATTGTGACGAAGTAGCCTAGAGTATCTGGGTCTGGATACTATTAATACTTGGTGCACGAAGTAGTCAGAGATCTGTGTCTGGACACCATTAATATTTGTTAACCCAAATTGCCAAGTATCTGGTTACTACACTTACCATTTGTACTTGCTAGTACAAGAGACCCTTTTATTCCTGGGTCTGGGACACCCTTTGTACTTAGGGCACAGTTTGTTCAAGTACCTAGTTATTACTTACCTCACTACAGCGAGACACCTGACCCTTCATCACAAATACTAAACGACTGAATACTCTAAAGATAAGCATGATCCCTTATATAACTGAACAGTGAAGAAAACAATCAGTCTAAGTTCATTAAAATAGGTGTGAGGTAATCTTAAATAAAGGGCATCACTCCTTCTACAATTGAAAATCTAAGTATTTCCCTGATTCTGATTTATTTGTGGGAAATGGCACAATTATCACTCTATATTTCTACCGAAACAAAACAAAATATAATACTTACTACTGGTGTTGTAATAAAATGCTCACATAAATTTTAAATACAATCATTTATTTCTAAATTCAAAATTTATAGGTGGAATTCACAATCTCAGGGAAATTGTTATTACTTGGAAAACAAAGTTTAATTAATTCTTGAATTAGTTATTAAGCAAAATTAAATCAAAGTTTATCAAGAAAATTAATTAAATAAAATTATAAAGCAATAATTAATTCGAAATGAAATTTAATTAAATACAAATTAATTTGCAAGTGTTAGATTCAAACAATTACATAATAGAATATTATTCAAACTAATCAAACAAAATAAAGACAATGCAAAAACATAATGCATAATATGAAAACAATTAAAGCATTGACAGTACAAACATTAAGCATATAAAATTGGATATGTCAAAAGAACAAAGCAAAAGATAAATGTGTTTAAAAATGATAAAACCTCGAAGTGCACTTCAAAACATTTGTAAAAATACCTTATACACAGCTGCAGCTTAAAGGCCTGTTACACACTCTTACACTTTCGTGGGCGCCTTCACAAAACTAATAGAAATAATACTATGTTCAGATTCCACAAACAACACATATTTTACTAAGAATTATGAGTGACCAGCTCGAATATAAAATTAATGTGAGTTACGTTAAGTTACTGAAACAGCCTCGCAACCGAGCGAGCGAGAGAGAGAGAGAGATCCTATCCCTCACGCCAGCGGCTAGGTCTCGAGATTGAATGACAGTTTTATATGCGTAACTATGCGTATCAGGGGAATGGGTGTAGTTGAGTGTACACGTCCGAGACGAAAACATATTACGTCATCTCTATAGGGGTATCAAGTATGGGGCCTCTTTGACTGCATTCGCATATGTCTATGAATAAGGCTCCCTTGTGTTGCGTTACATGCCCGATCGGGACGATAAAAATGAGCTTAGCTAATCTATTTTCAAGGGGTTGGATAACTGCAAGTTCTGCTTGGACAAAGCAGTCTCTCCCTATGTTCTCAAAGGACTCGATGCGGCCTGGGAGGTCCCTATGCACGTGTTTGCGCCGATAAAGAAATCAGCTTAGCTAAGACATTCTCAAAGTGTGGCAACAACTCTCTTTAAAAGGCTTATGAGCTTCCACTCTCTCTGTCTTACGTTACTTCAAAATGAAAAGTGGGACCACTTAGCACATGTTATCTTTAAATTTGGGAATCTGAACACAAAAAACATACATTTCATAACATGATACACAGGTTCTGAGGTGAATTAATCATATTAGCGCAATTATAATTGCATTCCAAATTACATTATAAGAATATATAATATTTATATATAATATATATATATTATCTATATAAATATATATATATATATATATTATACAGATATATATAATATATATATATTATATATATATATGATATATATATATATATATATATATTATATATATATATATATATAATAAAAGGAGGCCATAAAAACACCTTTTATTAGATGAAATTCTGTTGTAACAGAATATTTTTACCAGTCTATATATATATACTATATTACTAACAGAACCTCATTGAAACTGGATGATGGTATCTAGCAGAGATTTTATATTAAAAAAAGTTACAAGCTTTCCTGGACTTACAGTCCTCTTAGTCCAAGTATCCGTTTCAATAAGATCCTATTAGTAATTGTATTAATGCACAGAACAATTGTGTAAGTGACAAAAAATATACATATTTTATATATATATATATATATATATATATATATATATATATATATATATATATATATATATATAATTTATTTTTCTTCCTATAATATTGCCAAAATTGGTCTCGAAGTTCATTTTTTTTCATTATAATTCAAAGTCAGGTTAACCAATATGTCTTATGACAACTTACTGACGTAGCTTTATATACCCCTAGTTTATTGCTTTTCAAATTTGAGATAACTCTTAAGATTAAAATTTTATAGCATTAAAAAATATGAGATGAAATCGTTTTTTCTTTAATGTTCAAATCTTAGATAAGGAGGAATAAATACTCTTGGCTTAATAAAAAAAATCGTGGAATCGATAATATTGTCTCCAGAACTTTGTAATATATTTTAAAACAGATTTTTCGAAAATTTACGTAACCACCCATGATGGGTTAATGTTTGATAATGCACATTTTTTGTAGATAAGGTAAAGATAATCTCTTTATATAAATAAGTTGACTAGTTTGAGTTTTCCCCCCAAAAAAAATTTTCATGGTATTCTGTGATTTTTATCTATTTTTATCCGATTCAGTAATTTTGTCGTTTCAGTGTCTATTTCAAAGCAGCAGTGATGATGATATATATGATCTATTTGCGCAGTAATGATAATAATATGCTGGAAGAAGACATTCATTATTATAGGTTTTATGGAAAATAATGGCTATTTCAGCCGCATTTATTTTGTATAAAAATTTCTCTATTCTTCTTATTACTGACTTTTCTTCTGTACTCAAGTTGGCTATTAAAACGCCTAATGGGGGATTCGCGTAAAAACTGTGTGGTATTTGTCAAATTGAATATATAATACAAAATGCAGTACAAAATGGATCTTAGGCTTAAGATCCAATTTGCACTGCATTTTGTATGATATATTCAGTTTGACGAATAGTACCATGTTTTTTTACACGAATCCCCCATTTTGTTTTTTAATAGCCAATTCGAGTACAGAGGAAATGCCAGTAATAACAAGTATAGAGAAACTTTTATACAAATTAACGCGGCTGACATAGCCATTATTTTCAATAAAACATGTATAATAATAATAATAATAATTAATAATAATAATAATAATAATAATAATAATAATAATAATAATAATAAATTTGTAAGTCACTTTACGTCCTTATTTGTTATGCAAACTTTTAGATTTTTTATGATTGAAATTATATAATTGTATTATCCATATATAAATATATATATATATATATATATATATATATATATATATACATACACACACATTATATATATACATAATACATACATACATGCACACACTATATATATATATATATATATATATATATATTATATATATATATATAAAATTTATAAATGTGTGTGCGTGTGGCTTCCATGTGCCATGGTGTATCACGGTTGTTTCACACATGTACAGCAGGGCCTGTGCGTTTAATCAGTGTACCATGTGTGAAAAAAAGAATAACTCAGATAATATACCGAGTTTCATAAAGCACCTGTATGAAACAAATGACAACCGTTAAGGTGAATCTTGATAAGTTAATCTGTTTTTCCTCGTGTCTGTTTTTGTTTATTGTGTGTGTGTGTGTGTGTGTGTGTGTATGTATGTGTATATTGTAGTAATTATAAATGTCCACGTATACCATGCTGGCTATGAATAAGCCTAGATGTCCCTTTGAGTCCAGAATAAATTTAGACCCTAATGAACTGACGTTCAAACCGAGTGACTGAAGAGATTAATTAATTTTCCGATGTGAAATGCGTCTTAATGGCTGTCTATATATTTATCTGCTGTAAATAAAAAATAAACCAGTAATTAAGCAGGGAATGTCTGTTTGGAAATGGTATGGTGATATATGTGGCATAGCCATTAGCTTCACGTAATATATTATATGGTGTTTATTGTACGATGCTTTCCTTCGTCCTCTCTCTTGTTAGATGTTGTCAGTGCGTCTATGTGCCTATAAGAACAAACTCGTACTGCAATGCGTATTAGCTCATCTTATGAGGAAAACAACACAAAAAATCTAAAAGAAGAAGAAAGCTAGGAGCCAAATACCACAAGAAGCTAAGAACATCGTAATACTTTGTTCAGTCCTTAATTGTATATGTCTTACGTCACCGGTAAATTGGTAATGGTCACTGTTTTGGTCTTAACGATCCTGAACTGTTGTTCCTGACCGGCTGAGAGATAGTCCAAAATTACATTCTGCATTATAATTCTAGATTTGTAAGATCCGGAGCATATTGTATAACTAGTTGATCAGATATAGACGCCAATTCCTTATGATTTTGCATAGGTCTAGTGATTATTGAAAATTATAGGCCTAAGTCTTGGGTGATTAAGTCGAGAGGCTGGTTGATGATCAATTTAATGACGTCATAGGTATTATTATTATTATTATTATTATTATTATTATTATTATTATTATTATTATTCATCTGGCACTGTGACGGGCTTATCGTTTATGATAAGGCGATGTGCTTGTTTTCCTTGATATTTTCAAACAACCTGACTCTTAATTTTTTTGTTTAGTTATTTAATCAGTTTCAGTTATTTCCATTTTTATCCGTAGTTTATTACAATTTTTTTCTCTTGACCGATTGCATATTGATAATAATATGATAAACATTGTCTATAGAGATATTATGATTTGAAAAAACGCGGCTTCGAAACTGAGGTCACTAACCGCTTATCGATTAGGACTCGTCTCATGCGTCTCCGGGAAGGTACCGATTTATACTCTAATTTCGTGTAATGCTTTCATGCCTTGGTTTCATTTGAGAGAGAGAGAGAGAGAGAGAGAGAGAGAGTCTTATGTATTTCTTCTTTTACGGCTCAGTAGGCCTACTTCCACTTTTTCCTGATTCGAGCTTTTTTTCCTTTGTGAGGAAAGCAATCAGGAAATTGTACTGTTCGAGACCAGGAGAGAGAGAGAGAGAGAGAGAGAGAGAGAGAGAGAGAGAGAGAGAGAATATCTTTAAAACGGCTCGGGGAATCCAAGCAGCACAATGGTATGTATTCCCAGGGTCTCAATACAACCGTATCTTTGACGCAAAATGGCAAATATTCCTTTAATACACATGGGATTATGCACGTCTTTTTGTTGTGAATTTCCAAGATTAGCTTCTCTCTCTCTCTCTCTCTCTCCTGGTCTCGAACTGTAGTACACTTTCGTGATTGTTTTCCTGACAAATATACATACATACATACATACATACATACACACAACACACACACATATATATATATATATATATATATATATATATATATATACATACATATATATATATATATATATATATATATATATATATAAAACTCGAATCAGGAAAATGTGGAAGTAGGCCTATTGAGCCCCAAAAGAAGACATACAAAGGAATTATTCTCTCTCTCTCTCTAACTACAGGAAAGACATTACGCATTTACGAGTGGTGAATGGACCACAATTAGGTTAGACTTAAAACCCAGTTCTTTACACATTCCCTTGTTGATCTCAATTATTTTAATGAGGGGGATTCAGAATTTTGACCGCCTGTCTTTGTATAATCCTGTTTCTGGCGCGTAGAGAGAGAGAGAGAGAGAG
Organism: Macrobrachium nipponense; assembly: GCF_015104395.2. Taxonomy (NCBI): domain Eukaryota; kingdom Metazoa; phylum Arthropoda; class Malacostraca; order Decapoda; family Palaemonidae; genus Macrobrachium; species Macrobrachium nipponense. The sequence goes on along the minus strand of NC_061090.1, from coordinate 30,629,715 downwards.
AGAGAGAGAGAGAGAGAGAGAGAGAATCATTACATAAATCGTCCATGACCCTGATGACGCCAGGGTATAATCATATACCCAGCGACAGTGGGCTGGTTCGCGTTACATAATAAATGTTGTCACATCTTGATTACTTTTGTACTTGTTGGAGTGTTTTTTTTTATATGTAATTATTATTAATGAGGTCCTTTACATCATTAGAATCGGATAGGACACCTTGAGCTCTTCAGTAGTCAAAATCCACCACGTCCTATCATAACGCTGCCTCGAGCAGGATATCCTTTGAACTCGTGGGATCATATCCTGTAGATAATTTAAAAATTTAGTAACCTCCTGTCCAAAGCAAGCGTTGTCAAGATAGAAAACAAGCTGGTAGGAATGAAATAAAAGAAGTGTATATCACAAGCACCATAGGAATCGAAAGTGACCCGTGTTGAATAATGAATGACCATGAATGACAATGAAAGTGTTGCCAGCATGTGCGAATAACGTGTTGAATAATAATGAAGATCCAGGGCTCTTTCCAGGAGAGAGAGAGAGAGAGGCTGAGGCTCGTCCCTTCATAAACTTTAAATAGCGAATCGATGTTTCTGGAAGGAAGAAGGCAGTGCCCCAAGAATGAGCCGCTTGGCTGGGTGGAACTGCGTCAGGTTTGTACCGAGTTTGCCAGGGGTGGTCTGGCTGGCTGTATGTCCTCCCTGGTGGGGGTGTGTGGGGGTTGGGGGACGAGGACCATGGAGGAAAGTACCCCTTTAAGGAGAGACCCTGTGACTGAATATTTAAGTACACACACACACACACACACACACACATTAAGAGAATATAGTACTAGGTAACCCATAGCACCACGAGACAATATTTTTCCCATTGCGTTTTATATCTTTTCAGTTTTGCTCTGTTTAATTTTACTAGAGAGAGAGAGAGAGAGAGAGAGAGAGAGTGTGTGCTCTGTTCAATTTTACTAGAGAGAGAGAGAGAGAGAGAGAGAGAGATGGTACTATTATAGGTGACGCAATAGGTGACGCATAGTACTAGGCGTCAGGTTTAAATATTTTACACAAAAGGAGAAATCAGATGCTAACATGCGATAGCTTTGTTTTATTTTCTCAATGGAATTGATACATTGTTCGTCATTCACTGTGCATTCCTTTATCTCTCTTTTATGCTTTGATGATGTTTTCACCTTCCAGGGAATGTAACTATTTGTAGGAGAGAGAGGCAGTTTTTTTTTTTTAACTTCGGCTTTTCTCCCGTCATATGATGTCAGCGTGCGCATGAAATTAATTAAGCACCTCTCCTTCTTCTTCGTCTTCTTTTTCTTCTTCTTTCCTGACATTTGCCGAGCTCAATCTTAGACGCTGTTTTAACTTGATTTTTTTGTTGTTGATATACGATGTTATTAGGTATCGCTCCAAGTTTGTCATAAACACTAGCAGAGTGGATGCACCTTCATCGAACATTCAGGGCGGTACGTCGCTTACACAACGGCCATTTTTAAACGGTGTAGAGATACAGTACACCAATACGTGCATAAACACCCCCAACCTTTGTCAAAGGACCTCTCGCATATATATATATATATATATATATATATATATATATATATTATATATATATAATATATAGATATATATATATATTATATATATATTATATATATATTAGCTTACTGATTGTTCAGCGTGGTGGACCCCTATTAAGAGGCTAATCTGCTCATCGAGTCATGGGACAAACGTTTTTCAAATATATCCTTTTGATGCTCTGTGATATTATTTTGTGTCTTTCATTTGCATTTGTGCCTTCAGTGCGTCAGCGTTTTCGTTTTGATCTGGTTTAGTTTTGCGTTGAGATTTGTGTCAACGTTTCATTGCTTTCATTGTTATTATTACTGTTAGTACTACTTTTAGTGTCGTTATTGTTATTATTGTTATTAGAGGTATGACTATATATACTATATATATATCATATATATATATTATATATATATATATAATATATATATACTTATTATATATATTATATATGTAGTATATGTTATATATTGAAATATGAACTATTATAGATATATGTTTATGTATTGTATATATATGTATATATACATGTATATATATATATATATATCTTTATATATATATATATATATATTATATTTATGTGTGTAATACATACACATATATAGATGTTTACCATAGATATAACGCATACATTTGTGTATTCCAAATTCACTTTTAATTATTATTATTATTATTATTATTATTATTATTATTTCTCCAATATGGAATACATGGCAGTTGGGGACAGTAAACTGCATTCGGCTTTTGAACACGAGTATAAAAAATAAAGTCCCCCTGACCTTTTCTGTGGCTCTTGACCTTTCAGAAAGAGGTCACACAGCTCCCGATCAAAGACCCTCATTTTATGCTGACCATGTTTTGGGTGGAGGGGGGGCGGGGGGGGGCGGGGTTTGGACTATAAGTCTTAAAGGAAAGAAAAAAGGTTAATTGAAAAATGGGTCGTTAATGTTTTAAGTACAAAAGAGATATTCTTAAGATAGAAAATTTGGCATAAATCTGTACGAGTTTTTTTTTGTTTTTGTTTTTAGGAAAATAATTTTCAAAAATAATTTTTATAAACAAAAACTGTGATTTTCTTTTATATAAGTAAACATGAAATAAAATTTTGATTTTTTAAAGATATTATTCAGATCTGAACTTTAATTATTTTTATTTTTCACAAAAGAAGCAATGAAACAATAGATAATTTATCAATAAAAATTATTATACGTTAATAAGATTATGACTGATGAAAAATCAAATAAATTTATAAGAAACGAAAAACATATCAGATCTTTAATTAAGTCTGTTTATCACAGAAATAAAAGAAGAGTGAGAAAAATATTAGTAAACATAAAACTCAAAAAAAAAAAGAAAAAAAAAGAAAAGAAAAAAGCGGAAACAATTTTATAGACGAACGAATCCACACCCATCAATCGCTATAGACGAAGTAAACCTGTTTACGCCCCGGGAATAAATAAACCAGAATAAACTCATCTCAGGTGAGATTAACCCTTTTGATGTCTACCGCCCGTATTGTTTTTTTTAACACAGATATAACCTGGCAGGTGTGATTCGGCGGGTACGTGGTGGGGAAGGGGGGTGGGGTTTTGGAGGAGAGGCAGGAGGTATCGTTCGAGTGTACCTGTTCACAGGTGCTCTCCCGACCTTCTTCTTCTTCTTCTTCTTTTGCTTCTTCTTCTTCTTCTTCTTCTTCTTCGTCTTCTTCTTCTTATGCGAAATCATTAAAGGGTTCAAAGTATTGATTCGGCCACGGGTCTTTCGTGACTGACCTGGGATTGATCCGTGGTTTAGACATGCTATTTAGACGTGTTTTAGACGCGCCAGGGAACTGCAGTTCAGACGTTTAGCCGTAGTTTAGACGTGCATTGTATCCATTGTTTAGGCTTGCCATTTAGCCGGTTTAGACATTTAGCCGTAGTTTAGACGCGCATTTTAGCCATTGTTTAGGCTTGCCGTTTAGCCGGTGTTTAGACATTTAGACATGTAGTTTAGTCACGCTTTTAAGCCGTGGTTGAGACTTCCCTGGGAGCTGCGGTTTATACATTTAGCCGTAGTTGAGACATCCATTTAACTAGTTGTTTTTGCATGCTTTTAATTGTGGTTTAGGTATGCCAGGTAGATCAACTGTAGACATTGAGCCATAGATTAGACATGCCTTTTAGCCGTAGTTTAGACATGCCATGTATACCCGTGGTTTAGAGATGTCATTTAAAACCGTAATATAAACATTTAGCCATAGGGAATAGTACGTCCATTTACTCGTTATATATATACCTGTGTATGAAGGTGTTTGTATATATATATATATATATATATAGATATATATATATATATAGATATATAAGTATTATCTTTAATTTTTTTATTTTATTTTGGAACGCTACTTACAAGGATTCCTCAGCCTACTCGTCCCGGTTTCTGTCTTCCAGGAAAACGATTGTAGTCGCCTCAGTATAGAATTTGCGAGAGAGTTTTCTGGCTTCCTCTTGCATTGCTGGTGGAGAGAGAGAGAGAGATGAGAGAGAGAGAGAGAGAGAGAGAGAGATGAGAGGACAGAAGAGAGAGAGAGAGCTCCACGTATCTGTGTTACGATTGAAATTAATTTAAGGGAACTATATGTTGAGCATTTGGCAAACAAGTATTCGACACGCAGAACTGAAGGTAGAAGTTTTATCTCTCTCTCGTCTCATCTCGCTCCTTCTCTCTCCTCTCTCTATATCTATATAATATATATATTATATATTATTATATATAATAATTATATGTTTGTATGGGTGTGTGTTGTGTGGTGTGTTGCGTTGTGGGTAATATATATATAATAATATATATAGATATATATATATATATATATATATATATATAATAATGTGTGTTGTGTGTGTGTTGGTGTGTTGTGTGGTTATATCTATACTATTCATCTATATCTATATATAATATATATCAATCATATAATATATATATATATACTATAATATATATAGATATATGTATGTAATCGAGAGAGAAGAGAGGAGGAGGAGAGAGAGACGGAGAGAGAGAGAGAGAGGAGAGAGAGAGAGAGGAGATGGTAATCTTTATACCTTATTTGCCAGGAACTCCTGGGGCCTGGAATGTCTTAGGAACTGTCCCGAATGGCTAATGAGTTTTATTGCATTTGCCGGTCCTTACCACTGAATGCGGGTATCATGTCTTGATACTTTTTTGGTTGCGAGTTTTTTATTTGTTTTCCATTCTCTCTCTCTCTCATTTTGTGTATGGAAACTTTACTTGCAAGCTTAGAAGTTAGTTCTAGTATTATTTACTCCTGAATTTTTGGAGCTTTCTTTTGAATAATAATAATAATAAGAATAATAATAATAATAATAATTAAATAAGAATAATAATAATGAATAACTAATAATAATAAAAGATTAGACAATGGTATGGGAGCCAGATACAGAGAGAACACAGATTCCCCTCCGATTGAAAGCCCTACAACAACCAAGAAATTAAGGGAGAAAAACAATGTTGAGGTCAATGAAAGTAATGGGCATAAGTAACACATACCAACCAGTATCACAGAAAGCAAATAACCTTGACATATGCAGGAGGCAAGAGTTAGTAAGCAGGAAACTGGATGGGGAGTTCGGAACACCAACCCCCACCATCCAGCCAGGAACCACCCCAACAGAAACCAAAAACGCAACCGCCTTGGGAAAAAGGCGCCTGGGAAAAGCAAAGTTAATCATGGGGATGAGATACTGACTTGAGTCAAACTGAAAGAGATGGGCAGAAAAAAGGCTAAGAAAGCAAGAAAACAATGGGAGGAACTCAACGAGAAATACAAAGTACAAGAGAGGGGACTAAACAACACAATAGAAGATGTAAAAACAGAGGCTTAAGGCCTAACCAAAGCACATAAGATCCAACGCGTAAATGTAACCAGGAATAAGGGATACCAACAGAAAACAAAACTATTCGGAACCAACCCAGAAAAGCAACTATACAGGCCAAAACTAAGAGGGGAAGAACACACCACCCCAGAAATTCCTGAAGCCGAACCAAGAGAACTCTGGGAAAACATATGGAAGCAATCCGGTAGCCACACAAACAAACATGCAACATGGCACCATGGAAGTCAAGGAAAGAAAGAAAACAGGGAGAATAAAACAAAGATTCACAGAGAATCATCGACAGACAAACCAGTTCAGACACCAACTAAAGAAAATGCCAAACTGGAAAAGCCCCAGGTCCCGAATGAAGTCCCATGGATACTGGGCTCAAAAATCCTTCAAGGCCGGACCCACCCCCTACGGAAATAGCAGAACAACTCCAGCATTGTATTCTCAAAATCACCATGCAACCCCAAATGGATGAACCACAGGAAGAACATCCTTAGTACAAAAAGAAAAAGAACAAGAGTAAGGGAAATAAAATAGCCAGTTAACTACAAAGCCTATCACCTGCCCTACCAATAATGTGGAAGTTCACTAACAAGGTATCATCGGTGAAAGGCGATAAACAATACCTAGAGGCGACACAAACCAATCCCCCACCAACAGAAAGGCTGCAAAGGAGGTAGTGGGGTAAGGGGCACAAAAGACTAGCTCCCTGATAGACAAAATGGTAATGAAGAACAGTAGGAGAAGGAAAAACCAACCTAAGCATAGGCATGGATAGGACTAGAAGAAAGCCTGTTCGACATGATACCACACCACATGGCTAATAGAATGGCCTGAAAATATATGGGGCAGAGGAAAACAAAACCCAGCAGCTTCCTTCAAAAACTACAATGCTCCGACAAAAAAAAACAAAAAAACTGGAATACATAATACTTTACAAGATCTGGAATAAGGAATGCTAGCAGGGCTTAATATCAGGAGGGGAGGGATCTTCCAGGACGACTCACTGTCCCCCCCACTACTCTTAGTAGTAGCCATGAATTCTTCCCAGTGACAAATGTTACTACAGAAAATGGATGCCGGGTACCAAGCTCAACGAAAAGAGGCAACAGAATCAACCATATGATTGTTCATGGACGACATCAAGCTGGTATGGTAAGAGCATCAAGGAAATAGATATCCGAATTCCAGACTGTAAGGATTGTATCTCGGGACCACAGGATGGTAGTTTGGAAATAAAGAAAAAATGCGCCTTGAGTCAACATACAAAAAAAGGCAAAGTAACGAGAACTGAAGGGATAAAAAGCTACCAGATGGGAGGGCCAACATCAAACACATAGATGAGAACAGGAATACAAAACACCTGGGAATAATGGAAAAAGGAGGGGATATAAAACACAAGAAGATGAAGGACTACGATCAGTGGAAAAAAGAATTGCTATGCAGGACCTCAAGGCGATTACTCAAGGTCAAAACTCAACGCCGGAAATTATGATCAAAAAGCCATAAACACATGGCAAGTGCCGGTAATCAGAGTACAGCTGTCAGGAATAAGTGGAATGGACGAAGGTCAGTAACTCCGCAGCATAGATCAGAAAAACCAGGAAACACATAGACAATACCACACAAAGCAACTACAACCCAAGAAAGCAAATAACGGAACAGACTAACAGAACACGAAAAGGAAGGAGGGAGAGGACTACTAAGTAATAGAAGGACTGCGTCAACATCGATGTAAACAGAGCCACTGGGGCAATATCTGAAAACCCAGTGAAGACAAGTGGGCTAAAAGAGTGGTATGGGAAGAAGGACTAATAGAAAAGTAAACGAACGAACCACCAAGAAATATACAGAGACAGGAAGCAATGAACAGACAGAACAGAGGACTGGCACAACAAGCCAACGGCACGGACCAATTACATGAGACAGACCTAACAAAGAACTAGCCAGCGGATGTACACATGGCAATGGCTACAGGAGGGAGAGCTAAAGAAGGAAAACTGAAGAAGGATTAACAAAGCGGCACAAGATCAGGCCCTAAAGAACCAGATATGTTTCCAAAGAAACCGATAGACTGGAAATAACATCTCTTCCCATAATGTAGGAAAATGCAATACGCAAAAATGAAACACAAACAAACCCATAGCAAGCGAATGCCCGGCACTTGCACAGAACCAGTACAAAAAGAGGCATGATTCAGTTGGCAAAAGCCCTGGCAAAAAGCCCTCCGAGCTACCTGTGCAAGAAAACATCAGCTGCCTTGCAGTAATAAGTGGTACGAGCACCAACCTGAGGGAGTGATAGAAAACGATCACGCAAAGATCCTCTGGGGACTATGGTATCAGAACGGATAGGGTGATTACGTGCCAAACAGATCAGACGTGACGTTGATTGACAAAGTCAAGAAGGAAAGTACACTCATTGGATGTCGCAATACCATGGGACACCAGAGTTGAAGAGAAAGAGAGGGAAAAAATGGATAAGTATCAAGATCTGAAAATAGAAATAAGAAGGATATGGGATATGCCAGTGGAAATCGTACCCATAATCATAGGAGCACTAGGCACGATCCCAAGATCCCTGAAAAGGAATCTAGAAAAACTAGAGGCTGAAGTAGCTCCAGGACTCATGCAGAAGAGTGTGATCCTAGAACAAACGGCACACATAGTAAGAAAGTGATGGACTCCTAAGGAGGCAGGATGCAACCCGGAACCCCACACTTAAATACACCCAGTCGAATTGGAGGACTGTGATAGAGCAAAAAAAACAAAATAATAATAATAAATTTTAATATGCACAAAATTCAACTGGTAGTTTTCCTGCCTGTTATTATTGTCAATGCTCTTATGTTTCTCCGTGTACTTTTAATATTTGAATACTAGTGGCATTTTGTACCTATTCCAGTTGGATGATATATATTTCAAATGTTATTAATAATTAACGAGTATCCAGTAGCGTGTTCCCCCTGATGATAACACATTTGAATTGAGTGTTACATTTTGGTGTATAATCGGTCTTATATTTTCATATATACGTTTTTTTATATTTTAAAATATTAATGGCGTTTTATACCTACTGCATATGGATGATTAGATATTTCAAGTTTTATAAATTTAATTAAAATAATTAACGAATATCCAATTGCGTATTCCCCCTTGATAATAACACGCATTTAAAGTCAGTGTTATACATTTAGTTCTGTCATCAACTAGGATGAATTATTTCGCATTACATAATTAACAGCAGAAGCTTCTGGCAACTATTTCTGGTATGTTTCTATTTTTGTTTTTATTTTTTCTGGTTTCACCTCGGATGGACTAGTTTTTGCTGTAGCAACTTACGTAAGGGATTCAGAATTCAGTTACAGATTTGTATAAAGAGAGAGAGAGAGAGAGAGAGAGAGAGAGAGAGAGAGAGAGAGAGCCTCCGCTTATAGTATGGCATTAGGTTTTCTTGTGTTTGTCTTTTGCAATAATGGAATGCAGTTTGCTTTCATGGAGAGAGAGAGAGAGAGAGAGAGAGAGAGAAGCGAGGGAGACGGAGAGAGAGAGAGAGAGAGAGAGAGACCCTCACAGTGTGACAATGCGTTCTCTTATGTTTGTGTCTGTAGCAGTAATAAAACGCTGTCTCTGCCTTGGCTTATTTCTCTCTCTCTCTCTCTCTCTCAGGTTGTGTCCAAATCAATATTTTATTATAATACAATTTATTATTATTTTAGAATTTGATATTACTGCGGAGTGACCCGCCTTGGTTTTTCCTCTCTCTCTCTCTCTCTCTCTCTCTCTCTCTCTCCTCTCTCTCTCTCATTTTGTCCAAATTATTGTTTATAAATATTTAATGTTGTTATTTTTTTCTTTAACGTTTTTTTTTATTGTATCTAAGGGTGTTCTGTGATAGAATATTACATTTAAACAATGGTTATATTGTTTCAGATAAATTACAGTTTATGAATACTGATAATAATAATATTAAGGGAAAATCAGTTAACCAAACAAGCAGCAGAACAAATAAAATGAATTAGTTTCAGTTACCGTTTATAGTTTCTGTGGAAAAAAAATCACGTGTGTGTGTTCCAGTATTAGGCAGCGAACTGGGCCCCAGGGGAGGGTGGGGGTAGGGGGGTCACCTGGAACGTGGCCCCCCCCCCCATGAAAAATAACCACAAAATAATAACACAGAAGGTTTAAATAATAACATAAATGAGAGATATAGAAATGGGAAACAAATAAAAAATCTCTTATAGAAAATGATATAATTTTAAGAAAAAAAATGATAATAGTAATATTAATAATAATAATAATAGTAATAATGATGATAATAATAATGGATTCGGTATGATCGAACAGCAGGCGATTGTTGTCCATTTCTTAATTTCTACTTGAATAGTATATGTATTAATATATATATATATATATATATAATATATATATATATATATATATATATGTGTGTGTGTGTGTGTGTGTGTGTGTGTGTGTGTATATGTATATGTGTGTGTGAGTCATATCACATTACCGTGATTCAATATACATAAATCGAGCTACAAATGTTCCTTTAATATCTAATTCGCTCTGTTTTCATAAACTTATACCCTGTGCAGTGGCGGTGTGGTCTAAGACTTCACTGTGCATCTTGAATTTGTTGGGTTCGATGGTTCTCGCTCGTGAGCCGACAAATTTCTTATCGACTAAAAAAATTCCCTTCGGTTAACATTTATGAAAATATATTAATTCCGAGGTAGAGCGAATGAGATATTAAAGGACATTTGTAGCTCGATGTAGTATGCATGTTTTATATATATATATATATATATATATATATATATATATATATATATATATATATATATATATATATAATACATATATATATATATATATATATGTGTGTGTGTGTGTGTGTGTGCGTGTGCATGCCTAATATGAAAACTGGTCTCCCCCCCCATCGCAGGCCCCCACGAAATAATAGCTCTGGATTCGCTAGTGGCAGTAGCAGGTATTTTGCATGTTTACCCTCGCTTTCCGTGTTTATCCGAGCTTGAATTCAACTATTGCGAGACATGCAACTTTTCGCTTGCACGCGAATGCTTTTGAAGTTTACTTCCAACCTCTCTCTCTCTCTCTCTCTCTCTCTCTCTCATCTCTCTCTCTCTCTCTCTCTATATATATATATATATATATATATTATATATATATATATAATATATATATATATATATATATATATACTATAAGTAAAGTTTGGAATGCAATTATAATTGTGGTAATATGATTAATTCACCGCAGAACCTGTGTATCATATTATGAAGTGTATGTTTTTAGTGTTCAGATTCCCAAATTTAAAGATAACATGTGCTAAGTAATCCCACCTTTCATTTTGAAGTACCCTAAGACAGAGAGAGTGAAAGCTCATATGCCTTTTGAAGAGGGTTGTTGTCACACTTTGAGAATGTCTTAGCTAAGCTGATTTCTTTATCGGCGCAAATACGTACGTAAGACCTCCCAGGCTGCACTGTTATTCAACCCCTTGAAAATAGATGAGTTAAGCTAATTTTTTATCGTTCCAATTGGGCTTGTAACGGAACAAGGGCCTTGTTCGTTCTGCTCCATACCCCTATAGAGATGACGTAGTATGTTTTCGTTTTGCTAACCGCCTCATAGGCCATATACACTTACGGGGATAGAGAACCTTATTCATTCGTTTTTGAGACATAGCGGCGTGCGTTAGAGAGTTTAACATTGCTCTCTCTCTCTCTCTCTCTCTCTCTCTCTCTCTCTCTCTCTCTCTCTCTCTCTCTCGCTCGCTCAGTTGCGAGGCTGTTTCAGTAACTTAACGTAGCTCATGTTAATTTTGTATATGAGAAGGTGTTGTTTCTGGAATCTGAACATAGTATTATTTCTGTTAGTTTTGTGAAGGCGCCCACAAAAATAGTGAAGAGGTTGAAATTGTAACAGGCCTTTTGATTGGAGTTGCAACTGTGTATAAGGTATTTTTACAAATGTTTTGAAGTGCACTTCGAGGTTTTATCATTTTTTTTTTTACACATTTATCTTTTGCTTTGTTCTTTTGACATATCCAAATTTTATATGCTTAATGTTTGTACTGTCAATGCTTTAATTGTTTTCATATTGTGCATTATGTTTTTGCATTGTCTTTATTTTATTTTATTAGTTTGAATAATATTCTATTCTGAAATTGTTTGAATCTAACACTTGCAAATTAATTTTTATTTAATGAAATATAATTTCAAAATTAATTATTGCTTTATGATTTACTTTAATTAATTTTCTTGATAAACTTTGATTTAATTTTGCTTAATAACTAATTCAAGAATTAATTAAACTTTTGTTTTCAAGTAATAACAATTTCTCTGAGATTGTGAATTTCACTTATAAATTCTGAATTTAGAAATAATTTTTTGTATTTAAAATTTATATGAGTATTTTATTACAACCCCAGTATTAAGCACTGCATTTTATTTTTGTTTAGGTAGAAATATAGTGATAATTGTGTCGTTTCCCACATATAAAACAGAATCAGGGAAATACTTATAAAATTGCAGAAGGAGTGATGCCCTTTAATTAAGATTACCTCACACCTATTTTAATGAACTTAGACTGATTGTTTTCTTGACTGTTCAGTTATATAAGGGCTCACTCTTACCTTTAGAGTATTCAGTCGTTTAGCATTTGTGATGAAGGGTCAGGTGTCGGGCTGTAGTGAGGTAAGTAATAACCAGGTACTTGAACAAACTGTGCCCTAAGTACAAAGGGTGTCCCAGACCCAGGAATAAAAGGGTCTCTTGTACTAGCAAGTACAAATGGTAAGTGTAATAACCAGATACTTGGCAATTTGGGTTAACAAATATCAATGGTGTCCAGACACAGATCTTTGACTACTTCGTGCGCCAAGTATTAATGGTATCCAGACCCAGATACTCTAGGCCACTCTGTCACAATATACTATATATATATATATATATATTATATATATATATATATATTGTGACGTTTCCCACATATAAAACAGAATCAGGGAAATACTTATAAAATTGCAGAAGGAGTGATGCCCTTAAAATAAGATTACCGCACACCTATTTTAATGAACTTAGACTGATTGTTTTCTGGACTGTTCAAGTTATATAAGGGCTCACTCTTACTTTAGAGTTATTCAGTCGTTTAGGCATTTGTGATGAAGGGTCAGGTGTCGGGCTGTAATGAGGTAAGTAATAACCAGGTACTTGAACAAACTGTGCATTAAGTACAAAGGGTGTCCCAGACCCAGGAATAAAAGGGTCTCTTGTACTAGCAAGTACAAATGGTAAGTGTAATAACCAACCATACTTGGCAATTTGGGTTAACAAATATTAATGGTGTCCAGACACAGATCTTTGACTACTTCGTGCGCCAAGAAATATTAATGGTATCCAGACCCAGATACTCTAGGCCACTCTGTCACAATACACACAACACACACACACACACACACACACACACACACACATATATATATATATATATATATATATATTATATATATTTAAGACTTATAATACTATGTACCAGTCCTTTGTCAGTGGCTTGGAAATGAAGTCGAAACCGGTCAGGACCTACACCCGCCTCTTATTTTCACCTGTGGATGTGTGTGATATATATATGTATAAATATATACACCATATATATATATGTATATATATATAATATATATATATATATATATATATATATATATATATATATATATAATATACTATCGAGTATAAAAGGCCAGTTAAAACACTCTGGTCCAAAGCTAAGGGCCAACGAGATATAGTCCTTAGCTAAATTTAAACCAGTGTGATTTATACTCGATAGTATATATATATATATATTATATATATATATATATATATATATATATATATATCTCACACATATCCACAGGGGAAAAATAAGAGGCGGGGTGTAGGTCCTGACCGGTTTCGACTTTATTTCCAAGCCACTGGAGGCGTATCCTGTTTTAACAGAATGAATTATTTACATATATATTACTATATATATTTACTATGTTTTAGACGTTTCGGTAAATATCGGCACTTGTTTCTCTTTATTGTATTTTTATATTACCGTAACATTTTTGACGGGGATGAAAAGCAGAAGAAAGTGAGTAAATAAGTTTAAAAAAATACCTTTATTGGTGTAATTAAACGTTACTGAGTTCAAAACGAGTGCTTTTACTGTACCTCCGTACTCATTTTCTTTCTTCCATCTTACTTTCCACCCTCTGCTAATGATGTATTTTAACTTGACGTGCAGTGCTGAATTACCTCGTAGGTCTCAGCGCTTGGCCTGTGGCATAAATTTTATATTGCAGTTCCTAAATTATCTATTCAAGATGAAGAATGCCAATGCAAAGAATGTCAATAGATTATTTTATCTTCTGTAAAGAACGCCAATAGATGATCTATCAAGAATGTCATTAGATTATATTATCTTCTATAAAGAATTCCAATAGATTATCTTCTATCAAGAATGTCAATAGCTTACATTATCTTCTATAAAGAACACCAATAGATGATCTAATATAAGAAGATCAATAGATTGTCTTCTGTAAAGAATGTCAATCGATTATATTATCTTCTATAAAGGACGCCAATAGATGATCTTCTATCAAGAATGTCATTAGATTACATTATCTTCTATAAAAAACACCAATAGATGATTTTCTATAAGAAGATCAATAGATTGTCTTCTATCAAGAACGTCAATAAATTATATTATCTTCTATAAAGAACATCAATAGATGATGATCTATCAACAATGTCAATAGATTATATTATCTTCTATAAAGAATGCCAATAGATTATATTATCTTCCATTAAGAACTTCAATAGATTATGTCATCTTCCATAAAGAACCCCAATAGATAATGTTATCTTCCATTAAGAACTCCAATAGATTATGTTATCTTCCATAAAGAACTCCAATAGATTATGTTATCTTCTGTAAGGAACTCCAATAGATTATGTTATCTTCCATAAAGAATGCCAATAGATTGTTATCTTCCATAAAGAACTCCAACAGATTATGTTATCTTCCATAAAGAACTCGAATAGATGATATCTTCCATAAAGAACTCCAATAGATTATGTTATCTTCTTTAAAGAACCCCAATAGATTAGTGTTTATCTTTCCATAAAGAAAGAATGCCAATAGATTGTTATCTTCCATGAAAGAACTCCTAACAGATTTTGTTCATTTTAAGGAACTCATTAGAAAGATTAATCGTCCATAACTAATAGATTATGTTATCTTCCATGAGAACTGCCCAATAGATTATGTTACTTCTGTAAGAATCCAATAGTTAAGTTATCTTTTCATAAGAAATCCAATAGATTATGTTATCTTCTATAAGGAACTCCAATAGATTATGTTATCTTCCATAATAATGCCAATAGATTATGTATCTCCATAAGGACTCCATAGATGTTATCTTCTATAATAACTCCAATAGATGTTATTCCTCCCCTATAGTTACCCCCATTAAAGATGGTTATCTTCCATAAAGAACTCCAATAGATTATGTTATCTTCATATAGAACTCCAATAGTATGTTATGTTATAAAGCTCCATGATTATGTCTTCCAAAAACTCCAATAGATTATGTTATCTTTCATAAATGAACTCCAATAGATTATGTTTCTTCTATAAGGAACTCCAATAGATTATGTTATCTTCCATAAGAATGCCAATAGATTATGTTATCTTCTATAAGGAACTCCAATAGATTATGTTATCTTCTATAAGGAACTCCAATAGATTATGTTATCTTCCATAAAGAACTCTAATAGATTATGTTATTCTTCATAAAGACAAACAACTCCAACGGATTAATGTTGATCTTTTTCCATAAAGAACTCCTAAATAGATCTTATGTTATCTTCCATTAAAGAAACTTCAATTAGATTATGTTATCTTCATAAAGCATGCCAAATAGATTATGTTATCTTCCATAAAGGAATGCCAATTAGATTTATGTTTATCTTCCATGAAAGAACTCCAATAAGATTTATGTTTATCTTCCATAAAGAACTCCATAAATAGAATTACGTTATTCTTCTTTATAAAGAAATCAATTAGAATTTAATGTTTTCTTACCATAAAGAAACTCCAATAGATTATGTTATCTTCTATTAAGAACAATTAAGATTATGTTAATCTTCCATAAAGAATAATTAGATTGTTATCTTTCCTATAAGAATAGATTGTTATCTTTTACTATAAGAAAACTGCTAATAGATTATGGTTATCTTCTTTTATGTAAGAACTCCTAAATAAGATTATGTTATAATTGCCATAAAGAAACTCCAATACATTATGTTATCTTCCATGAAGAACTCCAATAGATTATGTTATCTTCCATGAAGAAGGCCCATAGATTATGTTATCTTCCATAAAGAACTCCAATAGATTATGTTATCTTCCATAAAAAATGCCAATAAATTATGTATCTTCTAAGAACTCCAGAAGTAAGGGATTGTTTTATCTTCCATAAACTTCCGTTTAAAGAATTGCCAATAGATTATGTTTTATTCCTTTCCATAAGAACTCCAATTAGATTAGTGAATCCTTCTATAAGAAACTCCAATTACATTAAATATATTGTTATCTTCCATGAAGAACTCCAATATATTATGTTATCTTCCATGAAGATAACCCAATAGATTCTGTATACTTCCATGAAGAAACTTCCAATAGATTAAAATGTTATCTTCCATAAAGAACTCCAACAGATTATGTTATCTTCCATGAAGAAGTCCAACGGATTATGTTATCTTCCATGAAGAACTCTAATAGATTATGTTATCTTCCATAAAGAACTCCAACGGATTATGTTATCTTTCCATTGAAGAAACTCCAATAGATTATTGTTATCTTCCATCAAAGAAACTCCAATAGATTATGTTGATCTCTTTTTCTTACCATAAAGAAAACTTCCAATGGATTATGTTATCTTTCCATGCAAGGAACTCCAATAGATTATGATTTATCTCCATTAAAGAACTCCAATAGATTATGTTATCTTTCCATCCATTGAAGAACTCTAATAAGATTATGTCATCTTTCCATGAAGAACTCTAATAGATTATTTGTTATCTGTTCCGATAAAGAAAACTCCAATAGATTATGTTTATTCTTCCATGGAACAAAGAAACTCCCATAGATTATGTTATCTTCCATGAAGAACTCCATTAGATTTTGTTATCTTCCATGGAGAACTCCAATAGATTATGTTATCTACCATAAAGAATGCCAATAGATTATGTTATCTTTCATGAAGAACTCCAATAGATTATTTTATCTTCCATAAAGAACTCCAACAGATTATGTTATCTCGATTGAAGAACTCCAATAGATTATGTTATCTTCCATGAAGAACTCCAATAGATTATGTTATCTTCCATGAAGAACTCCAATAGATTATGTTATCTTCCATGAAGAACTCCAATAGATTATGTTATCTTCCATGAAGAACTCCTGAGCTGATTCAATACAGTTTTGAATATGCCTTTTCCATGATAGTCTGAAGTCCCGTGAAACCGTTATAAGTGATACTGTGTGTATGAGTAACAAAAACAAGTCAACTGCCAAAGACGTTACAAGTTGGCTTGGCCATTTCAAAAGTGCCACGCATCTCTATATCCCTTCTTGATTGGCCCTTGTGTCTTAGGAGCCAGAATAACCAATCAGCTTCTTGCATAACGATGCTATGTGTAGGGGGCATTTGAAACAGGCCGCACCATCGGTCAGATCAGTTCATTACCAACTTAGTGGGTCCCATACAGCACATACAAACTGGGTCGAGAGTGCCCAGTGCCCCCGCAGTCCCATTCCCGTCGGCCGCCACACAAAGACATGTATCGTCATGAGTGTCAATAACAGTCTAACCTGCCGTCCGGTTGTGCACTAGTATAGTTAATGTAATAATTACAGGCCACCTGTGTAGCTAAGAAGAATACACCAGTGTTAAACGTTTCATCGATTATTAATTTTGCATGTCCTACATTGCATGCATGTAACTTTATCTCTCTCCTGTTTTTTCCTTCATATCCCGAACCCACAAATGACCGAGATCAGGTCATATAATTTTGGTGTCAGTCGTGGGGTCCTTTAAGGTCCTGTAAGGTATTGTATGTTCCTGTTGGGTCTTGCGAGACTTGTGGGGTGCTATGAGGTCCTGTGAGGTCTTATAAGGTCTTATGAGGTCTTTTGAGGTCTTGTGGCGTCAAACAAACGTTAGTGCTACATCATTTTTGGCGACAAACAGTGATATGAAGTGAAATAAGCATGGAATTGAGAGAAAGTTCAATGAACTGTGATGACAAGGGAAATGGTGAAACGAACAGACTGGATAAAAACAGTTATGGCTAAAGCAATCGGCAGAAAAGTGGCAAACCATGCTAAAAACGGGAATGATAAATCGAGTGGCCCTACGATTTCGAAATGCGCAGTACTAACCAGAAAGACAGTGTACAATCACCCATACGATTTCGAGATGCATAGTGCTAACCAGAAAGACAGTGTACAATCACACCATATAATTTCGAAATGTGCAGTGCTAACCAGAAAGACAGTGTACAATCACACCATATGATTTCCAAATGCACAGTGCTAACCAGAAAGACAGTGTACAATCACACCATATGTATGATTTCGAAATGCACAGTGCTAACCAGAAAGACAGTGTACAATCACACCATATGATTTCGAAATGCACAGTGCTAACCAGAAAGACAGTGTACAATCACACACCCTACAATTTAGAAAAAAAACGCAGTGCTAACTAGACAGACAGAGTGCAATCGTAGAAATCGTTAATAAATTACCACTGTTAGACAGTTTCGCGACTGAATTCGATGACGAACGGGCGAGAGAATAATTCGAATCGGCGGAAGTATTCACAAAATATTGGATAAATCCGTTCGAGACTGAGACTATTGTGGGAGAATTCAAAATAATCGACGGTTGCAGCGCCAAATTCAAACGATGGTGGTGCCGTGGTGGTGGCACCCGAACACCCTTCGTGACATCCCTGAGTAAGTGACTCGTGTAGCAGACCAAGTAGAGGAGTAACGAACGCGTTTTGAACGGAGAGATGGCAGTGGGGGCCAGTCCAACCTCACCAGGAAGGACGGAAGTTGGCAGTAGCAGGAGATGGCATGGAGGTAATGCCGGGAAGGTAGTACCCCTGGTTACCCCCAGTGCCGTGCGGGACTGTTATGCAGAGCCCGGGAACAAGGGACGCCTTGTTGTCTTGTTGTGAGGGAAGGGATGCAAGTCCCCACCCTGAGAAGTAGAAGACGAACCTGTCCACCCACGAGTCAAGAATGCTGGGACAGAGAGAGGTCGAACAGAGCCTCTCCCCTGTGACCCCGTGGGAAGGGGGAAGTCCACTCTTACTTCTGATCGCGACCTATTGAAGAGTAGAGGGATGGTATTAACAAGGTGAATAGTGCAGAAGTTCCCTTACCAACCTCGACCCGTGAAGGAAGTCACGATACCTGCCTAAGGTATGGATAGGATGGCGCGATGTTAGAATTAAGAATAGCTGATAAACGTCAGATGACAGCCAGCAACCAGTGAGAGAATCCAGGCTCGATGTGAAGAAGATACAAGCAAACTAAAAGCATCAGTAGCGATCGCCGGCACCGCTGTTGGCACTAATAGAGTTGCTGACCTGTGAGCAAATTGCATAGAAAACGGGAACATCTCAACCGTATGGCAGAGAGGGACAGTTACAGGATAGTGTCTTGGGACACTATGGGGATGTGATGAGAGGAGGCCCTTCACAACCCGGAGGTGGGAAACCCCGCCCTGCCTAGAAGCCGTAGTGATTGCTAAAAAATTGTCACTGATAGTAATATTAGTATTAGTTCGACTGCACAATGAACGTGTTGTGTAGCCTTTAGTAGCGTAATCAATGGCATGTTGTATTAGGGAAATGCAGATAGGGAATTTGTAGAAAGTAACATTAGAAAAAAATATAAACAAAAAATAAGAGAAAAAAAGGATGGTTCTCTTAGGCTGTGTACTGATTATAGTTGAAAGTATCACGAACGACAATGCATTCCATTTGTCCCCATTGAAGAACTGTGATTAAGATTTAAAGACAGAATTATTAACGTAAGTTCATTAAAGTGTTCGTCTGAGTAAAGTAACAAGACTGGTATATTTGTTGAAGAAATTATTAACGTAAATTCATTAAAGAGTTTGAGTAAAGTAGCGTGACTGATATATTTGTTGAAAGAGTAATTTTTAAATTTGATAATGAAGTGAGAACAAATTGTGTTTTATCCCTGATATATAGAGATGCCCTTGAGAATGTTAATTTCTCGACAAGATCGTAGGATCGAGCAACTCTTGGTTGCCATTGTGGGGATTGAACATATAAAAAAAGTAATGAGTAGCAAAAGATCTTCCAAAGAGTACTGTAAGGCACGAGCCAGAGAGAGAGAGGAACTGTGAGGCATACAGTTAAATGTTTCAGTTACACCTGTGGGTGAGTTGCACAGAAAACAGAGGCAAGTGAGTCAGCTGTTGTATGAACGTGCTGAGTGAGTGCCATGGAAGTGTGCATGTGATGAGTGTGTGTGGGTTTGCTATTGTGTAAGGGAGTTGACTGACAAGTCACAGTTTTCTGAACATGCACGAGATAAATGCTTAATGAAAGAAAGCAAAAAAAAGAGTAAGTTGTTGTGCCACCGTTCCTCAGTCTTCGATAAAGCTAACCATCCACATAATTTGTAAGTGCATGTACTAGGTGCCTTGCGTAGCATACCAGCCCAAGTCATGAGTAAGTCTGTCCGTCACAAAGTGAACAGAGAATATCATAAAAACATGCTTATGCACTTTTGTTTCATCTCAGTTATTGCTGAGAAATTGATGTCTAATTTTTTTTAAACATTTTGTTACAGTTCCAACCATATAATAAGTGAGTCTATGTGTTTATAACTTGATTATCTTTTATTGCACTTATTTTTTATTGCATTTCAAGTCGTATTAAAAATCTTATTGCAATGTATCTAATTTTTGTTGATTTCTATTGATGCCAGTTATACTGTGTCCAAAATTTCAAATCGTTGCCAATGCTGTTTATGCTTTGTCAGAAATTTGTGATCTTCCATCGATGATGTGGGAATGTGAGATTATTTGAAAAAAAGTAATTTTTAGTGTGTAATCTTTGAATTTTTATTTGTTTTTTTTTTATTTTCCTTGTTTTTATTGTTGGAGAAAGTATTCAGTAAGTTTTCTTATGCTTTTACCAAATATCTTATGAGTAACGTTTCATTTTTGACTCTTGTTATGTGAATTTTTATTTATGAATTTAGCCTTTTTGAGCTGGAGCTGTGACTATCCATTTTTACATTGATGTTATTGAATGTGAACCTAAATTTGTTTTTCTGTATGACACATTGTGAGGCGTGAGATTCATTTGTTGTAACTTGTGTTTGTAACACGCCAGATGGCCCTACCCTAATAGTATTAAATTTTGCACAAACTGGACGGAAATGGCACTCAAAGGCGGTGTGGCACTCAAAGAAGAACAACGAGGCGCAAATCATAAGATCAGTGTATGTCTTGCGGGACGCAAGAACTGGGGAGTAGTGATGAGCTGATTCAATACTGTTTAGAATATGCCTTTTCCGTGATAGTCTGAAGTCCCGTGAAACCGTTATAAGTGATACTGTGTGTATGAGTAACAAAAACAAGTCAACTGCCAAAGACGTTACAAGTTGGCGTGGCTTGGCCATTTCAAAAGTCCCACGCATCTCTATATCCGTTCTTGATTGGCCCTTGTGTCTTAGGAGCCAGAATAACCAATCAGCTTCTTGCATAACGATGCTATGTGTAGGGGGCATTTGAAACAGGCCGCACCATCGGTCAGATCAGTTCGTTAGCGGGTCCCATACAGCACAGACAAACTGGGTCGAGAGTGCCCGGTGCCCCTGCAGTCCCATTCCCGTCGGCCGCCACACAAAGACGTGTATCGTCATGAGTGTCAATAACAGTCTAACCTGCCGTCTGGTTGTGCACTAATATAGTTAACGTAATAATTACAGGCCACCTATGTAGCTAAGAAGAATACACCAGTGTTAAACGTTTCATCGATTATTATTTTTGCATGTCCTACATTGCATGCATGTAAATTTATCTCTCTCCTGTTTTTTCCTTCATATCCCGAACCCACAAATGACCGAGATCAGGTCATTCCAATAGATTATGTTATCTTCCATAAAGAACTCCAACGGATTATGTTATATTCCATGAAGAACTCCAATAGATTATGTTATCTTCCATGAAGAACTCCAATAGATTATGTTATATTCCATGAAGAACTCCAATAGATTATGTTATCTTCCATGAAGAACTCCAATAGATTATGTTATCTTCCATAAAGAACTCCAATGGATGATGTTATCTTCCATGAAGAACTCCAATAGATGATTTTATCTTCCATGAAGAACTCCAATAGATGATGTTATCTTCCATGAGGAACTCCAATAGATTATGTTATCGTCCATAAAGACCTCCAATAGATTATGTTATCTTCCATAAAGAACTCCAACAGATTATGTTATCTTCCATGAAGAACTCCAATAGATTCTGTTGTCTTTCATGAAGACCTCCAATAGATTATGTTATCTTCCATAAAGAACTCCAATAGATTATATTACCTTCCATAAAGAACTCCAATAGATTATATTATCTTCCATAAAGAACTCCAATAGATTATGTTATCTTCCATGAAGAACTCCAATAGATGATGTTATCTTCCATAAAGAACTCCAATAGATGATGTTATCTTCCATAAAGAACTCCAACGGATTATATTATCTTCCATGGAGAACTCCAATAGATTATGTTATCTTCCATAAAGAACTCCAGTAGATTATGTTATCTTCCATAAAAGAACTCCAATAGATTATGTTATCTTCCAAGGAGAACTCCAATAGATTATGTTATCTTCCATAAAGAACTCCAATAGATTATGTTATCTTCCATAAAGAACTCCAACAGACTATGTTATCTTCCACGAAGAATTCCAATAGATTATGTTATCTTCCATAAAGAACCCCAAGAGATTATGTTATCTTCCATAAAGAACTCCAATAGATTTTGTTATCTTCCATGAAGAACTCCAATAGATTATATTATCTTCCATAAAGAACTCCAATAGATTATGTTATCTTCCATGAAGAACTCCAATAGATTATGGTATCTTCCATGAAGAACTCCAATAGATTATGGTATTTTCCATAAAGAATGCTAATAGATTATGTTATCTTCCATAAAGAACTCCAATAGATTATGTTATCTTCCATAAAGAATGCCAATAGATTATGTTATCTTCCATAAAGAACTCCAATAGATTATGTTATCTTCCATGAAGAACTCCAATAGATTGTTATCTTCCAAAAGAACTCCAATGGATTATGTTATTTTCCATGAAGAACACCAATAGATTGTTATCTTCCATGAAGAACTCCAATAGATTATGTTATCTTCCATGAAGAACTCCAACGAATTATGTTATCTTCCTTGAAGAACTCCAATAGATTATGTTATCTTCCATGAAGAACTCCAATAGATTATATTATCTTCCATGAAGAACTCCAATAGATTATGTTATCTTCCATGAAGAACTCCAATAGATTATGTTATCTTCCATGGAGAACTCCAATAGATTATGTCCATCTTCCATGAAGAACTCCAATAGATTATGTTATCTTCCAGGAGAACTCCCAATAGATTATGTTATCTTCCATGAAAGAACTCCAATAGATTATGTTATCTTCTATAAGGAACTCCAATAGATTATGTTCTCTTCCATAAAGAACTCCAACGGATTATGTTATCTTCCATGAAGAACTCCAATAGGTTATGTTATCTTCCATAAAGAATGCCAATAGATTATGTTATCGTCCTAAAAGACTACATAGATTATGTTATCTGTCCATGAAGAACCTCCATAGATTGTTATCTTCCAAAGAACTCCAATTGGGATTATTTTATTTTCCATGAAGAACACCAAGATTATTTATCTTCCATGAATAACTCCAACGAATTATGTTAATTCTTCCTTGAAGACCGTCTATCAATAGATTATGTTTATCTTCCATGAAGAACTCCAATAGATTTGTTATCTTCCATGAAGAACTCCAATGATTTATGTTATCTCCTTGAAGAACTCAAAGATTGTTTATCTTCCCTGAGAACTCCAATAGATTATGTTATCTTCCATGAAGAACTCCAATAGATTATGTTATCTTCCATGGAGAACTCCCAATATATTATGTTACTTCCATGAAGAACTCCAATAGATTCTGTTGTCTTCATGAAGACTCCAATAGATTTATTTATCTCTCCCACTAAAAACCAATAGATTTATTACCTCCATTAAAGAACTCCAATAGTTATTTCATCTTTCATAAGGCAACTTCCAATGATTATGTGTATCTTCCATGAAGAACTCCAATAGATGATGTTATCTTCCATAAGAACTCCAATTCAGATCGATGTATCTTCCATAAAGAACTCCAACGGATTATATTACTTCCATTGAGAACTCCAATAGATTTTGTTATCTTCCATAAAGAACTCCAGTAGATTAATGTATCTTCATAAAGAGAACTCCAATAGATTATGTTATCATCCAAGGAGAACTCCAATAGATTATGTTATCTTCCATAAAGAACTCCAATAGATTATGGTATCTCCATAAAGAACTACAACAGACTATGTTATCTTCCACGGAGGAATTCCAATAGATATGTTCATACTTCCATAAAGAACCGAAGAGATTATGTTATCGTCCTTAAAGAACTCAATAGTATTTTGTATATCTTCCATGAAGAACTCAATAGATTTATATTACTTCCATAAAGAACTTCCAGTAGATTATGGTTATCCTTCAATTGAAGAACTCCAATAGATTATATGGTATCTTGTTCCATGAAGAACTTCCAATAAGAATTCATGTATGTTTCCAATAAAGAAGTTGCTAATAGATTATTTATCTTCCATAAGAACTTTCCTAATAAGTATTAAATGTTAATCTTCCATAAAGAAGCCCAATAGATTATGTTAATCTTCCATAAAGGAACCATTAAGATTATGTTATCTTCCATTGAGAACCAATAGATTGGTTAATCTTCCAAAAGAACTCCAAAGATTATGTTAGCCTTCCATAAGAACCCCACTAGATTATATTATCTTCCATAAAGAACTCCAATAGATATGTTTTCTTCCATGAAGAATCCAAGAGATGATGTTATCTTCCATAAAGAAATCTCCCAATAGATGATGGTTATCTTTTCCATAAAGAAATCCAACGGATTAATTTATTCTTTCTTCCATGGAGAAACTCCAATAAGAATTATGTTATTCTTCCGATAAAGAAACGACTCCAGTAGATTATAGTTATCTTCCATAAAAGAAAAACTCCAATAGATTATTTGTTATCTTTCCAATGAAGAACCACCAATAGATTATGTTATCTTCCAATAAAGGAACTCCAATAGAGATTCATGTTATTCTTCCAGTAAAGAACTTACCACGGATTATGTTATTTTATTCCACGAAAGAATGTTCCAAATAGATGGTTTATCTTGTTCCAATAAAGAACCCCAATAGATTATGTTATCTTCCATAAAGAACTCAAATAGATTTTTGTTATGCTTCCATGAAGAAACTCCAATAGATTTATTTATTCTTCCATAAAAAACCTCCAGATAGTTATCTTTCCATGAAGAACTCCAATAGATTATGTTATCTTCCATGAAGAACTCCAATAGATTATGTTATTTTCCATAAAGAATGCTAATAGATTATGTTATCTTCCATAAAGAACTCCAATAGATTATGTTATCTTCCATAAAGAACTCCAACGGATTATGTTATCTTCCATGAAGAACTCCAATAGATTATGTTATCTTTCATAAAGGGAATGTCAATAGATTTTATGTTATCTTCCACAAAGACTCCAATAGATTGTTATCTTTCCATAAAGAAAAACTCCAATGGATTATTGTTATCTTCCATGAAGAACTCCAATAGATTATGTTATCTTCCATAAAGAACTCCAATAGATTATGTTATCTTCCATAAAGAACTCCAATAGATTATGTTATCTTCCATGAAGAACTCCAACAGATTATGTTATCTTCCATGAAGAACTCCAATAGATTATGTTATCTTCCATGAAGAACTCCAACGGATTATGTTATCTTCCATGAAGAACTCCAAAAGATTATGTTATCTTCCATAAAGAATTCCAATAGATTATGTTATATTCCATGAAGAACTCCAATAGATTATGTTATCTTCGATGAAGAACTCCAATAGATTATGTTATCTTCGATGAAGAACTCCAAAAGATTATGTTATCTTCCATGAAGAACTCCAATAGGTTATGTTATTTTCCATGAAGAACACCAATAGATTATGTTATCTTCCATGAAGAACTCCAATAGATTATGTTATCTTCCATGAAGAACTCCAACGGATTATGTTATCATCCATGAAGAACTCCAATAGATTATGTTATCTTCCATGAAGAAAACTCCAATAAAATTTTGTTTATCTTCATTAAAGAACTCCAATAGATTATGTTATCATCCATGAAGAACTCCAATAGATTATGTTATCTTCCATGAAGAACTCCAATAGATTTTGTTATCTTCCATGAAGAGCTCCAATAGATTATGTTATCTTCCATGAAAAACTCCAACAGATTATGTTATCTTCCAAGGAGAACTCCAATAGATTATGTTATCTTCCATGAAGAACTCCAATAGATTATGTTATCTTCCATGAAGAACTCCAATAGATTATGTTATCTTCTATGAAGAACTCCAATAGATTATGTTATCTTCTATAAGGAACTCCAATAGATTATGTTATCTTCTATGAAGAACTCCAATACATTATGTTATCTTCCCATGAAAGAAAATCCAATAGATTATGTTATCTTCTATAAGGAAACTCCAATAGATTATGTTACTTCCATGAAGAAAATCCAATAGATTATGTGATCTTCCATGAAGAACTCCAATAGATTTATGTTAATCTTCCAAGGAGAACTCCAATTAGATCGAGGTTATTCATCCATTTGAAGAACCCAATAGATTAATGGTTAATCTTCCTATAAGGAAACTCCAAAGATTATTGTTATCTTCTATTGAAGAACTCCAATAGTATTATGTTGGTTATCTTCTATAAGGAACCTCCAATAGATTATGTTATTTCCCATTAAGGAACTCCAATAGATTAGTTAATCTTCATGAAGGAAACTCCAATAGATTATGTTCTCTTCCATGAAGAACTCCAAAAAAATAAAGAATTTTTTTATTGTTATCTTCCATGAAGAACTTCCAATAGAGTATGTTATCGTCAAGGAGAAACTCCCCAATAGATTATTTATCTTCCATGAAGAACTCCAAATTAGGATTATGTTATCTTCAGGAGAACTCCAATAGAAATTATGTTATCTTCCATGAAGAACTCCCCAAGTAGATTATTTATCCTTCTATAAGGGAACTCCAAGATAGAATTAATGTTATCTTCTATATGGAAGACTCCAAATAGATTATGATTATCTTCCATGAAAGAACTCCAATGATTATGTTTATCTTCCATGAAGAACTCCAACGGATTATGTGTATCCTTCCTTGAAGAAACTTCCAATAGATCTGTTATCATCCATGAAGAACTCCAATAGATTATGTATCTGCCATGAAGAACTCCAGATAGATTATGTTATCGTCCATGGAATTCCAATAGATTATGTTATCTTCCCTTGAAGAACTCCATGATATGTTTTTCTTCCATGGAGAACTCCAATAGATTATGTTATCTTCCGAAGAACTCAATAGATTATGTTATCGTTCCATGAAGAATCCAATAGATTATGTTATCTTCACATGAAGAATCCAATAGATTATGTTATCTTCCAAGGGACTCGCAATAGATTATGTATCTTCCATGAAGAACTCCAGATAATTATGTTATGCTTTCTATAAGGAACTCAAGATTAGTTATCTTCTATGAAGAACTTCCAAATAGATTATGTTATCTTCTATAAGGAACTCCCAATAGATTATTTATCTTCTATAAGGAACTCCAATCAGATTATGTTTATCTTCCAATGGAAGAAACTCCAATAGTATTTATGTTATCTTTCCATGAAGAACTTCCAATAGATTAATGTTAATTTTCCTTCCCATGAAAGAACCCAATAGATTATGTTATCTTCCAAGGAGAACTTCCAATAGATTATGTTATCTTCCATAAGGAACTCCAATAGATTATGTTATCTTCCATAAAGAAGGCCAATAGATGATCTTCGATATAGAACGCCAATAGATGATCGTCTATTGAGAACGCCAATGGATGATGATCTATGAAGAATGTCAAGAATGCCAATAGATAATCTATAACGATTGTCAATAGATTATATTCCCTTCTATAAAGAATGCCAATAGATGACCATCTATGGAGAGCGCCAGAGAAGAATAAAAGCACAACATCAGACATTGCACATTTTCCTTCCCAGTTCGTGTTGAGAGTAAACTTTGCCCCTGTGGCTTGGTGGGAGTGGGACGCGGCCCGGCTGGGGCTAAATCACGCTTTTATGGCTTCTAACCCCCATCCCCCACCCCAACCCCCCCACCCCAACCCCCCCACCCCACCACATGCACACTCGGTCAAATTCCTCGGTTGTAGCATCCAAGGTCACTCGGTGCACCTGCACTAGAAGTTTGCGATTCCCTCTTCTTCTTCTTCTTCTTCTTCTTATTTCTGTTCTTGGGTTTTCTTCTTCTTCTTCTTATTTCTGCTCTTGTTGTTGTTGTTGTTGTTCTTCTTCTTCTTCTTCTTATTTCTGCTCCTCTTCTTCTTCTCTTGTTTTTATTTCACTTCTTCTTCTCTCACTTGACGCCGGGAATAGCAGGCGAGGAAGGTATCGGCGCTTATTGATTTGTTATATAAATAAAACCCCGTGGTGTTTTTTCCTCTCGCTACTTGGTGATGTTTGGTTTTGGCAGAGCTGGCAGTCGTTACGTATCGTATTATTATTATTATTATTATTATTATTATTATTATTATTATTATTATTATTATTAAGAAGACGGGACCTTATTCATATGGAAGAAACCCCACCACTGACCTGGAATTCAGGCTTGTGTACGTGTGTGTATGTGTGTGTCATTCTGACTTGCAATATTCATCTCTTGTTTAAATTTTTTTTTTATTATTATTATCATCGTCACGAGATGCAAAAGCACGTCAAAGAGATTATTTATAGATTTTCTTTAATGCCATAGCATGTGCGTGTGTGGTGAGAGAGAGAGAGAGAGAGAGAGAGAGAGAGAGAGAGAGAGAGAGAGAGAGAGAGAGAGAGATGATCACTGCAGCAAACCAGCAATACAAGTATGCGGCTGCCATGCGTAGTTACTCGTCTGAGAGAAAGAGAGAGAGAGAGAGATGCGATGTTAACTGCTATAAGTATGCTAGTATAACTAATGCTTCTGTGTGTGTGTGAGAGAGAGAGAGAGAGAGAGAGAGAGAGAGAATGTAATATTAACCACAACAAGAATGCTACCTCTGCTGATACTATTGTGCATGTGGAGAGAGGTATTCAGTTTTACCGTTACTAATACCTTTACTAATACTATGTATATATGTGTATGTGTTAGAGAGAGAGAGAGATAGAGAGAGAATCATTCCATGCAGATGTTACGCGGAGCTTAGCAAATGCGTTGCCAAAAAGGAAACTAATTATACCCTTGAACCGATGACAGAGAGAGGGAGAGAGAGAGAGCTTGCATTACGAGTCGAGAAGAAGAAGAAGAAGAAGAAGAAGAAGAAGAAGAAAAGGAAGAATAAAAAAAGGAGACAGAAAATAGAGTCACATTCTGGCTCCCATCATCCTTGGTTACGGGACAGAGAGATTACTGCAGTTGTCGAATTGTACTTTATTTTAATTATTATTTTGATGTTAATTTCTTAATTCATCTGTTTTTTCAAACAACTGATCTCTTCTTTCTGTTATTTCTGTTTACCTTCTGTTATTTCTTTCGAACGAACGCCATCATATTCTTTGGAAGGTCTTGAAATTTTAAGTCAGTGGACTCTACATAAATAGGGTTCATCGAATAGAATAATAATAATAATAATAATAATAATAATAATAATAATAATAATAATAATAATAATAATAATACAGTGGACTCTGTGGGGGATTGTTCCACATGAATAGGGTCTCTTTCTGAATATAAAAATATAATAATAATATAAAATATAATAATAATAAAATAATAATAATAATAATAATAATAATAAATTTGTAGACGAACTAAAGGAGGCTTGTCACCGATAATTACGCAGCAGTCTTAGTTATAGAATTTATCCAATAATTTCGGAAATTAAAATTGTACACAGTTAATTATTGTACGATCATTCAGAGCGGGAGTTACGACGAAATATGCAGATTTACCAAAACATTATAATTATATAGGAATCCGCGTCAAACCTACTAGTTGAGAGAGAGAGAGAGAGATTCACAGCTGTTGTTGTCGCAGTCAGATTTGTGGAATAGATAAATGGTATGCGGCGGTTAACAAAGAAAGCCCTATATATATATATATATATAATATATATATATATATATATTATATATATATATATATTATATATATATATATATATATATATATATATATCTATATATATATAGTATGAATAATTATCACATCTCGTAATTCATATAAATTATTCGAGCTACAAATGTCCTTTAATATTCAATTCCGCTCCTACCTCGGGAATTGAACAATATATGTTTTATATAATGTAAAAACCTAAGGGGAATTTTTTAGTTGATAATAATTTCGTCCTCTCGTAGGTTCGAACCACCGGCCACCGGACAGAGAACAAATCAGGACGTCAGTGACGTTATCGATTCGACTAACAAGTGAGGCTATAAGTTTATACAGACTCCGACATTGCAATATAATATAGTATATATGTGTGCACTTTTGTATACACACACACACATATATATATATATATATATTTATAGATATATATATATATATATATATATATATATATATAGGTATATATATATATATATATATGTGGAAGGTCATTGTACCTAGGTAATTACATTAACCTCGAATAGAAGTATATAAGATAATTGCATCTGTCTCATTCAGGATTCGAACCTATAACGGTTGGAACTTTTTGCTGGACCTCCATTCTTATTCTCTGCCTTCCATCTTATTTTCGACCCGGTCTTAAGAATGAACCGAATGTAGAATTGACGCCAAAGGCCAATTACTGGGGCCTATGAGGTCATTCAGCGCTGAAACGGAAATTGAGAGTAAAAGGTCTGAAAGGTGTAACAGGAGGAAAACCTATTTATCAACTGTTAGGAGAGGGTTAAGGAAAGTCAGATGAAAGAATAATGATACGCGAAGACACAGAACAGCGAATTGAGTAATTAACACACACAACTGTTTGTAATCAGAGGACGCAAACTTCCTTGTTGCTATTGTGATGTTGATTTTGCAGATGAAGAGTCAGCATACACGTGAAACGAATCGATGCCAGATGCATTGACACATCCGGGAGAGATTGTTTACATTCTGCGGAAGAAGAAGAAGAAGGAGGTGGAGGAAAGGAAGGAAGAAAGGAAGGAGGAAAGGAGGGAGGATGGAAGGAGAGGAAGAAGAAGAAGGAGGAGGAGGAAGAAGAAGAAGAGGAGGAGGAAGAAGAAGAAGAGGAGGAAGGAAGAAGAAGAAGAAGAGGAGGAAGTGGAGGAAACACGCAAAGCGCACAGTGCTAATGAAAGTTATGGCACATTTCAGCCGTCAGGTGTAATGTGCACTTGGCTATAACACGGCCCAGAAACCCCGGGTATATTTTGAAGTTGCATTTTTAAAGTGTTGAGAGAGAGAGAGAGAGAGAGAGTGGATGGAAGTCTTCGGTTAGATGGTATGCAATTAGTACAACTACTTTTAATATGACAAAGAGAGAGAGAGAGAGATGGCAACCTAGTACGTTTACTTTTTATTAGCACAGGGCCGAAGTTTTATATATGACTGGTAAAAATGTTCTGTTACAACAGAATTCCATCTAATAAAAGGTGTCCATAAAAACACCAAAATATAGAAAGTAAGTACTATATTTCAGAGACTGCTGTCTCTCTCTCTTGCAGGTACTTACCTGAAGAGAGAGACACAGCAGTCTCTGGGATATATACTATTATTCTATATTTTGGGACGTTTTTTATGGGATTCTTTTATATATTTATATATATATATATATATATATATATATATATATGTGTGTGTGCGCGTGTGTGTGTATATATGTAGAAGCCAGGTACTATGTCGTACCTCTAAGTTAATGGGGATACAATCCACAATGAAGTAAAATCCTCTTTTAGTACAAGAGATATATATTTTAAACTACAAGAGGATTTTACTTCATTGTGGATTGTATCCCCATTCACACACACACACACACACACACACACACACACACATATATAATATTATTATATATATATATATATAGATATATATTTTATATATATATATATATATATATATATATATAGTATATATATATATATATATATATATATCGACTTGGAATAGCCCCGAAAATACTGACATAAATGAGAGAGATGACTGAGATATGAAGAATGGCCCTGATCAGCCATCTGGAGACTGACGTAGAAAGTGACAGATCGGAAGACGAAGAAGAGAAGAGAGGAAAAAAATGTGATAAAGAGCGAAGGAACAAAATGATAGCCTTGGCGCGCGTGCGGTAAAGATTTAGAAAAGGGATGAAGGAGTATTTGCGAGATATAAGGGCAAACTAGTTCAAGAATGCGAGCGAGTTTTATTTGTATATCGCGAGATCTCCTTTGTAGTTTGGAAGAAATGATTTTAACGCTATGAATTGTTTTTGTCCGTGCGTCTCTATATTGTGTGTGGGATTATGTCAGTATATAATTCACGATGAGAAAATACTTGGAATTTGTGAAGGAATTTGCCGGTATGAAAGACAGGAGGGAACTTTCTAGAGCTTTAATGACAGTATTTGACATTATATACATATATAGATATATAATATATATATATATATATATTATGGTATGTATATATATGATATATATATATATAGTAATATATATATATATATATATATATATATATATAATATATATATATATATATATATATATATATATGTATATATATATATATATATATTATATATATATATATATATATATATATATATATATTATATTATATATATATATATATATATATATATATAATATATATTATATATATATATACATACACATATATTATGCAGTAAGTTCCAAATACCCTTTAAACCGCTCTACCTCGGAAGTAATGTATTTTAATATATTTTAATCTAAGTGGAATTTTTTTCAGTCGATAATAATTTCGACCTCTCGTGGATTCGAGTACACTAAAGGACGAGATCATTATCGACTAAAAATTAAAAAATTCCCCTTCGGTTAACATACGTGAAAATATATTA
The DNA here is from genome assembly GCF_015104395.2 of Macrobrachium nipponense. Taxonomy (NCBI): domain Eukaryota; kingdom Metazoa; phylum Arthropoda; class Malacostraca; order Decapoda; family Palaemonidae; genus Macrobrachium; species Macrobrachium nipponense. Next base: position 30,596,631 of record NC_061090.1, on the reverse strand, counting down.
ATTCCGAGGTAGAGCGAATTGGATACTAAAGGACATTTGTAGCTTAATGCATTCATATGAATCACGGTGATGTGATGAAAATTCATATTTATGATTTATATATAAATATACATGCGTACACGTGCATGTACCTGCATAAAATCATCATGAACAGTCGGAATATCTTGTAAAGAAACCAGTTGATCACCTTGACGTATGACAGTCCATTACGGCTACAGCTTATTAGATAAAAAATTACCACTTTCGCTTCTCTGACGTGGCCATAGGGAAGACTAGAATCAGAAATAGATCAGCTGGAGAGAGAGAGAGAGAGAGAGTCTTTCAAATATAATTTTTCTTCCTGTTATATGAAGAGTTCGTTGCACTTATTTTAGATGGGAAGGAATGATTTTTCTTCTCCCTCTCTCTTTCTCTCTCTTTTACAAGCCGTGTCCAAATTAATGTTCGTGTACATTGAAATTTGTTAAATTTTAGGATTTATACTATTCTCTCTCTCTCTCTCTCTCTCTCTATACAAGCCGTGTCCAAATTAATGTTCGCGTACATTGAAATTTGTTAATTTTAGGATTTTATACGACTCTCTCTTGACTGGTTTGTTCTCTCTCTCTCTCTCATATATATATATATATATATATATATATATATATAGTATATATATATATATATATATATATATATATATATACACATATTAAAATATATATGCATACAAATTTACATACACGCATGCACACGCGTATCAGGATGACGTCAGAGCTTCACCACCAAAATTCACATCACATCAAGTATTACATACTGGTAGTACAGCCTGTCTGCTGCTCCACTCATGGGTGTCATGAATGAAATTAAGGTTAATGGAGAGAGATGATAATAAATATGATATGCACGTGAAGGGTGCGGTCACCGTCAACGGCGCTGAGACAGGTATGCATGCCCCCACCTCCCCCTCCCCCCATGTTTTTGGCGTCATGTTCACACCCGAGGATCTGTATGGATGATGGTGATGATGATAACAATAATAACATACTTCTTTAAACCTAATGGTTGGAAAGACACACTTCTGCTTGTGCAAACAGTGTCGCGTTCTCCAGCATCAGGTTCAAAACCCACTCAATTTTTCTAGGTTTTCATCTTCGCTTCAACTAAAATGATGAATAGTCTGCCTAGTGCAGTTGTGGAGTCTCCTGATCTTCAAATGTTTAAGCTGTCGTTTTCTTGAATTCCAGTCGTATCGGTTTCGTTATCTATTTCCTCGTTTTTACTTATATAATATCACCGTTTCCTATAACTGCTCTCTCTCTCTCTCTCTTCACGGTGATTTCCTATTGGATATCTCTTGGGATTGCAGTCGCCTGAATGGGATGGAATGGAACAAAAAGTAGAATTTAACCCAGGGGCCAAGCGCTGGAACCTACGAGATCTTTCAGCGCCACAGTCTCTTGACTCGGTCCAGAAGGGGTTTCGGCTGAAGACTGAGAGAAAGAAGGCAACGTGTCTGCTATAATATCTTGTATATCAGCATTATTATTATTCAGAAAAAGTTTGTTTGTATGGTGTTTTGACATTGCATGGAATCAGTGGTTATTCAGCAACGGGACCAACGGCTTTACGTGACTTCCGAACCACGTCGAGAGTGAACTTCTGTCACCAGAAATACACATCTCTCATTGGAATGCCCGAGAATCGAACTCGCGGCTATCGAGGTGGCACGCCAACAACATGCCGACCACGCCACTGAGGCGCTATGAAACCCACGGGGGCCACTGACTTGAAATACGGTGCTCATTAGGCAGTGAGAGAAGGTAGAGCGAGACATATTTAGTAGTTCTCCAACCACCTGTTCAACTTCTTGCATAAATACGCAACTTCTTGCATAAATACGGCTGTGTAGAATTTTGGGTTATAGTTGGTACTGCTAATACTGATACTAATTAAATAATCCTCATAGTAGCACGAGTCTTCAAATGGAGAAGCAAATCCACAGTTATGTAAATGTACATATATTTAAATTTAAAAACAGCAAGGATAGCTTTCGGGAATCTGTTCGGTTCCCCTTATCAAGAGATTGATAAGGGGAACCGAACAGATATATGTACATTTACATAACTGGATTTGCTTCTCCACTGATACTAATAATAAGAATCCTTTGCAAATAACTGCATTCCTGGCGCATCTGTTCTAGACAGAGCCCCACCCCACTGTAATACTTTTAATTACTTGCTTTATTCATTGCTTTGTACACACCTGTACAGCTGGTGTTCTGTGCTATAACTTTTCCTTCGTCAGATACCTCGTGAGTTAAAAGTACTCCCCGAGTTGATCACATACTCTTTTAATTGATCAAGTATTCCCTTAGTTGGCGAAGTGGCCTTTGAGTTGATCGATCATTACCTTAGTTGAACGTGCCTTTTGAGTTGGTCAAGCATTCCCTTAGTTGAAGAAGTGCCCTTTGAATTGATCTAGCATACCCTTAATTGAGGAAGTGCCCTTCGAGTTGATAGATCATTCCCGTAGTTGAAGAAGTGCCCTATGAGTTAATCTAGCATACCCTTAATTGAAGAAGTGCCCTTTGTGTGAATCACTTCCTTTAGTTGAACATCTACCTTTTGTGTTAATGACGCGAACTCCTTAGTTAACTAAATATTCCTTTGTGCTAATCAATATTCTCAGCGTTGAATAAATGTCCTTTGCGCTAATGCAGTATTCTTTGAGTTAACTGAAGATCCTCGTTTAGTTAATCAAGTGCTTGAGGGATTGATTAGATACTCCCCGAGTTAATTAAACTTTTTTAATTTCACGAAGCACTTAATAAGTGAAGTACGCCTTGCGTTAACTATTATCTCGAGTCATGTATTCCCTGGGTTGACTTATAAGTTTTGTAAGTCAACACACCACATTCATTAACCTGATCTGCATAACTGGGTCAAACATGTTCGTCATTTTCAGGTACGTATGTAATTGTAATATCCACAATACCCTCTTTAACTTCTCGAATTCTTCCTGCGTTTTATTTATTTAATTTTTTTCTTTTTATGAGATGCTTGTCACTAAAAGCCTCGAGATCCAAGTGGAAGAAATGCGAAGACATTATGACGTCCGATAGCGGGAAACGAACCCGTGCCACCATAATCACAACAAGGTCATCTTCATTTCCAGTTTTAAAACGTCAGGTGACAAACTTCTCTTCAGTTTTCACAGGCCGTGATTGTTGCAATGCATCAGAGATGCACCAGAAAGCTGATGTGTTGAAATCTGTTGCAAGTTTCACCAGGTAAGGTGACTTGAGGTTGGTGGGCGTTCATTTTTTATTATTCATTAATAGCGAGATTTTCTTTAAAAAGTCAAGCTTTATTTGTCAACACATAAAAGCCTTTCAGGTTTTGTGATCCAACTTCTTGTATTTCTTCTGAAGACTTTTTAAATTTTAGTTGTTAATATATCACTTATTATTGAGAAGATGAAACCTATTCATATGGAACAAGCCCACCAAAGGGGCAACTGACTTGAAATTCAATCTTCCAAAGATTATGGTGTTCATTAGGAAGACGGGGTAAAGGGAAATACAGAAATTGGAGACACCACTTATTAAAAACGAAAGAAAAAAAAAAAATAAAAAAATGGAAGAATAGTAGTATTGTGGTAATGTATTGCACCTTCGGTTTAACTTCAGAAAGTTCCGAATTAATTTTTTTTTTTTTTAATTTGCTCTTCTAGCAGTGATGAAATACGTTTTTTTTTATTCTCCAGTTTCTAGAAAAAAATTGTGGTCGCAATCTTGAAAGTGCGCCTTTGCATTGCAGGTTTTATTTATTTTGATTCTAATCGAGTCGTTTATAGACTCACTCAAGACTGCCGTAAGGTTAATTTATTTTCTCTTGTTTTCCTGAATACTGTTCCTCTTCAGTGTCAAGCGCCTCAGTGGCGTGATCGGTATGGTCTTGGCCTGCCACCTCGATGGCCGCTAGTTAGATTCTCGGGCATTCCTTTGAGATGTGAGAGATGTCCATTTCTGGTGATAGAAGTTCACCCTCGACGTGGTTCGGAAGTCTCGTAAAGCCGTCGGTCCCGTTGCTGAATAACCACCGGTTCCATGCAACGTTAAAACACCATACAAACAAAGCTTCGGTGTCATTGCTGTATTGATTGTATGCATGCTGAATGTCTTCTCATTTAACAACTGTTCTGTTGACTGTCAGTGTCTTAATTCCCTCTGCCGAGACCATCTCTCAAAATGCCTTTGATTTTTTTTACACTGGGACCTACGAGGCCATTCAATGCTGCAATGGAAACCAACAGTGTAAGGGTTGACAGGTGTAACAGGAGGAAAACCTCAAAGGAGTTGCACTACGAATCAATTGTTAGGAGAGGGTGGAAAGTGAGATAGAAGAAAGAGAATATGAAAGGAGGTAGAGTAAAAGAAATGAAAGTTGTTACAGCTAGGGGCGGAAGGCGAGCTACAAAGAACCTCTAAGTAGCTGAAGCCACTGTTCTTCCTACAGGGGTTAGGGGTTGAGAGAGACGAGAGAGAGATTGAGAGAGAGAGAGAAGAGAGGGTGAGAGGAGAGAGAGAGGAAGAGAGGAGAGAGAGATCGGAGAGAGAGAGAGAGAGAGAAGAGAGAGAGAGAGAGAGAGACTGACTGTTTTAACGTTGCATGGAACCAGTGGTTATTCAGCAACAGGACCAACAGCTTTACGCGACTAATTAACCACGTCGAGGGTGAACTATAACCAAAAATACACATCTCTCACCCCTCAGTGGAATGCCCGAGGATCGAACTCGCGGCCACAGAGGTGGCACGCCAACACCATACCAAACCACGCCACTAAGGCTTTGCTGTTGGAAACTAATAATTCCAAGGATGTAATGCATCATTACCCTAATACATACTGTTCTTGCATTTTAATACATTAATTTTTTAATAAGCTATCTTCCTTCTTTCGGGATTTCCCTTTGAATACTCTTCTTCCTAGTGAACACCATATTCTTTGGAAGCTTGAATTTCAGGCGAGTGGGATTGTTCCATTGAATATGGTTTATCTTTTGAATTACAATAATATATTATACAAAACCTTTGGGGCCAGACAACAAAGGGCTCATAAAAACTGTTCATAAAATCTCCAGTGGCGGCAGTGAAGACTAGCTTCGTGTCGTAATTATGGGTTAAAGCATACGTAATTGTTTTAAACCAGTTCGATAATTAAAAACCTTAGTAATTGTTTAAACCAGTTCGATAATTAAAAAACCTTATTTAGAAAAATTATAAATGTACAAGACAACAGGCCTCGGGTACCAGTGTTCTCTCTGAACGAAATTATGTACATACCTATTGCTTTGTCCTGTTAAGACATCAAGGAATGAATATGACATGAATTCCATGTGCAATCCTAGGAAACCTTGACATTTTAATTATTGACACCTGTTCCAATCACGATTTCTCGGAACCTCAAGTCACTCGGGGCATAAGTAAAATCTAGTGTGAACATTTTTTATAATTTTATTTGACTAATACATACAGTTATCACTCTCAAATTTATTCTACATTTGCAGCGCTGCAATACAGTTCTACCTGGGGATACAAACAAACAGGAATCATCTGCGCTGGCTTCTGCTTCGCCTGCCAACTTGAAATACTCACAATTATAATCAGTCCCTGGAGACGCACTCGACCCCAGCCAACCGAATCAAGTTAAAAAGAGGAAAAAGCACAACTACAATAGTTAGCCCAATGAATGAGGTCAATATGATTTCCCCGAAAAACCGAAAACCCTCTATCAAAAGTTAAAGAGGACATTGTAAGATACCAAGAAAGGTGCTGTTTAGCAGAAATAAAAACGTAAGACAGTATTAAGTTTCTCATTTTTATATAAAACGGAAAAATAACTTCAGTAGAAAAAAAAAGTTAAATAAAATTAAACATTACACTGTTTTAAAATCTACTCCTGTGTCACCTAAACAAACTTATTCTCAAAATAACACTTCACCTTGTGTGGGGCTATTTTTAAAGGTCGTGACATTTTTTAATATACAATACTTCTGATCTCAGTCCTTTGTCAATACACTTCACGGTAATTGATCAAGTTAATCTTACAAGAAAATATTGCACGACAAGAAAAGTACAACGTACAACAAAGTACTAATTGAATTTTGAAAACATGAAGTCACTGCAGATTTCCACTTCAATAATGAACAAATTGTGAACTGGGAAAGGGGACTACCTGCCGTTTGTGAAAACTGTGGAAACATTTTTTATTGTTGGGGATAAATCCATGGACCCAATGAACTAATGTCATTGTATTTCAGCTGTTAATCTTGTGATGTAGGAAGGTATGGGGAGGACAGGGGTTGTCATCTTCTTGAAACGGTAAATTAAGAAAAATAAAAATTGATAAGCTTCAGCGAGAGAGAGAGAGAGAGAGAGAGAGAGAGAGAGAGAGAGAGAGAGAGAGAGAGAGAGAGAGAGAGAGAGAGAGAGAGAGAGAGAGACTGGCTATGGAAATTAACAATTTAATAGAAATTCCTTGAATTTAGTTGAAATAACCTTGTGAATAGGATATTTTTCGGTTGCTGAATTACCGAACCTACAATAAACATTTTTTTTTACAAAAAAAATTTTCTTGACCTTTCAGGTGGTCTCGTGCAATTCCTGCTACAGTACTCGACAAAACACTCAAGGAGGTGTTTTGAAGGAAGTCCACTTTGTTTCCATATATATGAAAATGAAATTTATTATAAAAGTTGAAACCTTTTAAGAGCAACAGTAGAATTTTGAAGCAAGCCTATGAATTTAACACTTTACTGCAGGGAAATGGGAACACAATTTTAAGACCAAATTGGTGGAAGAAGAAAATAAACAAAAACCCTGGGATTGCATTCATTTAGTTTTAAAGAATCCTGAAATTCTTGCCATCAATAATTAGCTCTCAGATTGTAATCTACACGTAAAAGAAGATTCTAAATACAAAGCCTCTCTTACTTTCCACACTTTTTTTCGTATACCACAACCAAGTCAATGAAACTAAATGAGTTTATGTCATGTAGAAACATTCAATGCTCAGTCAACAGGAAGCACGTCGAAAAATTCGTACAGTACCAATAGCTGATTCAAGATTACATTAATTAATCCAGAGCTACAAAGTAACTCCCCCTTCTTAAATTTTGTTGTATGTCAATTTGTAATACTTTACTTTTCAAAATAAGGAATGCTATCATCTCTGCTGCTGCATTAGAATGATGAAACCCTTTTTGGACCAGCTAATATATAAAGAAGTAAAATTGTAAATGGCTGATCTACAAATTGAATGGTTAAAAATTTTTTTTTAGTAATGGTACCGAATCGTTTTTTAATCCTCTGCATTGGGCCTTGTTCAAGAAGCCTGAACTACAGAGCAGAACCAAGTAAGACAGACAAGCTAGCCAACAGTTAAACTTTGATCAGTCAAACAGAGGACAAATATTGACTTTACTATTGAAATGACAAATAGTGCAGGATGTAAGATGTATTATATAATAAGCAACCAGGAGAGCAATGTGCAAGCCACCTTTCAGCGGAGTACAAAAATGGTAAAAGAAATTGTAGGTAATGTATTTAAGAGACTGTCAGCTTGCTAATTTGTGAAATTTGAAGAATGTTTATCTAAGGGGATAAAAATTTTCTAGGTCTTCATCTCGCTAGTTGAACCATTCATGCTCAAACCCTCTAAAAGCTTGTACAGTACAGTGAATGTCAGACTTCTCTCCCCAAACCACCATTTAACAAAGAAGATCAGTACCTTTCACTTAAGCTCTGGAAGGCGGGTGGCAATAAGTAGGTCCCTGTTGAGGACTGGTAGTTTTCTCAACAACACTGCAGCCACACCATCTTGAATCTGGGACCATACAGCAACCGCTTCCACCACCAGCAAAGCTAACCTGCTTGATGTGCTGGCTGCTTGTCACCCAGAGGCAGCAGCCAGAGGTTAGTGCTTAACCCAGGTGAGCAGTGATGCCTAACACGTTACGACACAGAGGATAGTGTGAGATGGAATTCACCAAGCCCCCAATGTACTACAGGGGGCTGGGGACAGAGGTCCAACAGCACCGTGACAGGCTGTGAATGAATCACCAAACCACATCCGGTTGGGGGACAGACTCCCAACAGCCCCTGGTGCTGTGAATTCGGCCTACCTGGTGGCTGCTGGAAGACTGAACACATTCATATTGGGGGCTTCTAGGGGCTACTTGAGCAACAAGGCCAACTGGAGTCAATCTCACTCAAACCACCCTCACCACATGGAACACGAGAGGATATACCAACATTCTCCACACAAAAAAAGTAAATAATTAAAAATCATTATAAAGCTCACAACATTAGTGAAATTAAGAGTAAACTTGGAAACTGTACATATTAAAACTCCTACACATGGAGGAAAAAAATAAAAAATAAAATAAAAAAATAACCTACATTGGGGGTTTTGAGTAATCGCCTGATAAGCAGCAACGTGTGCGCACATTTACACAGATCACAATCATACACATGTACACATTGGCCAATGCCGATGAGTGTGGCGAGTGAGAATTACTCATGGGCCCCAAAACTAAGAATGTGGCCTCACTTCCCAGATTCACCATCACCAACAAGCTAATTAAAGAGCGGGCTGCTGCGGCCATGCGGAGACGTAACAGGGCTCCTGAGAGGCTGCAAGCTGGGAAAAACTGAAACTGGTCTCACCACTGCCAAGTGTACTGGAATGTCTCAATTGGTTGTTAGTTGTTTGAGAAGTCGAGGCATGGCAAAGCAAACAAATTTAAAGTTTGCGATAAAAAAATTATAGCTACAATAGAATCTTCTTGGAACAAAAAATACTTAAGATTAAATTAAGACATTTCTTTATCAGACAAACAAGGATAAGGAAAGGCAACAATCACAGGAACTAATAACTTATGCAAACGAATCTTACAAAAATCAAAATGATAATGATCATATCTGAACAAAACCAAAACAAACATACATATGAAAGCATTACCTTGCCCCGACACCCTCTGTGGCCAGCCATCATTAGATAGGCGCCCCAAAAACTTTTGTAACCCTTAATATGACCTTTACATGCACATTTTGTACCCACTATGGGTTCAAAGTAAAGTCATAATTCTCTTGAGTGTTATTTGAATATTTGAAAATTCCATGCACACTAGCGAGTGAGGACTCACAGTCTTACCACTGCAAATGTTTCAGCGTTACAAAGATGCTGCCTCTGTACAACATAGCTATGGATACGACAAAAAATAAAAAAAATAAAATATAAAAAAATATATATATATATATAAAAGAAAAAAAAAATCTTTAGTATATACTATAAAAAATGTTTGCATAACCTAATAGGTATATCTGAATGATGTCCATAGCTATGACTGAGAGACAACAGCCAGCATGCTCTGCTGAAACAACTTCCAGCGTAGAACTGTCAGACTACTCAACAGGAGTACCAACAATAATGAAATGATATTCTCGCCTATTCCCAGCCTCGCGTCCTCTCGTTTGGGCTCACCTGTTTTGGATTTCCCACAATGACAGTTCGATTGCTCCACTCTTTCCACCTTTTCAAGTAACAATACAAAAAAAAAAATAATCATTACTTTCAAAAGAATCTAGAATTTATATATGCATTATAACAAAATATAAAAGCTTGAAACAAAGAGACTGACAAACTGAATTTGTATTTATTTCACAACATACAGAGAACATGTGATCATATGTTAACAAAGCTCATGATGAATCCATGTCAATAATCTGGCATTGATAATGATTATTAAATACAAAAATGTACTTACGGGTTTTAAATGGGATCTCCCTTTCAAACATTTTATAACAAGTATTTGTACAAGTTGCAAAGAAAATATTAATGAAAAAATTATATAAATGGACTAACCTGTATTAAAAATCTGTATTGGTAGAATTATTATCCAACAGTGCTTTGTGAAGAACTACCATATCTAAACTAAACATTCTTACCTTATTGGCTAGACAGTATCTTACCTTAAAGAGAAAAATTCACAAATACACAATGATCACTCAAACGAATGATAAAACCTAAAACACTATAATACAAGTGCCTGAACGCTCCAAGAATAATAATAAGACAGTCAAGCCTCAATCCTCCACCCCACATCAAGTTGGTACCAGAAAAGACTCCCAAAGGCCCCTCTTGCACCATCCTTGCATGGGCTTCAATTTCTAACTCAACAACCAATTCAAAGCAATAACATGGTGAATTAGATCATGGAAAAATAAAATAAAAATAAATAAGCTCACGCAGGAAAGTGCGCTGGATCCCTTTGCGGAGCCAATTTCGTCGCACACTTGAGCTGGTCTGGAGGGCAAAATACATACAATAAGTGTAGATCCCAAGAAGCAAGTATACAAGAGCAAGTATACAAGCACCACTTGCTCAAACATAAGTTCCACGTGGGCGGCACACAAACGACAGTCTTGTGGATAAACATTTCAACACTGATCAGAGTAATAAGAGACAAAGAAGTCAGTAACAATTGATAATAACAGATGCCTGCTGCAGTGATGCAGTGTTAGCTCGTCCACACAGGACTAACCAAGCTGTGATGCAAAACCAACATATAACAAGGAATCAACCACCTTTTCACTCAACATTCAAGAATGAAATGATCAGACATTACAAAATAAAACGTTTAAAGAAAGAAATTTTATTCCTATACTGCAAAAACATCACCCATGGCACATAATCTGTCCTTGCTATCTCCATTAACTCAAGTCAAAACTGCCTAAATCTGGACATAGAATCATTTAGCATGAGTGCTGTTTTAAGGTCTCAGAGAAGATGACGTTCGATTAATCCCAGGGCTGTTGGTTTAACACACAGAGCAACTTAGTTACTGATTGACTGCGCTAGTGTGCTTAGCGAGCGAGCGAGGGAGGGTCGGTGAGGAGCTGACTATCAGTCATGATGAGGGCATGCGTGTGTTGCCTCACCAGCGCCGACCTGCTGCTGCTGCTGCTGCTGCTTCTTATGGCCATCCTTTTCTGCATCCTACCTGCTGCCTACATACCGGGACCTGATAGTCACCTGAAGCGTGGGATCATGTGTGGCCCACCCATCATAGGGGCACCCATCATAGGTGGTGCAGCAAACCCGTGGGTCATCTGTCCTGGGGCTTGCAGAGCTGAAATAACAGGTTACATAGCAATTAGTTCTGATGGTGAGAAACAGTAAAACCCTAAAGGAGTCTATAATGAGGTGCAGCATAACATGAATTTATGTAAATGTAACACCACTAGCAATCTAGGGAATATGCAGGTTAAATCTATAACAACTAATGTACAAGTACGAGAATGCAATATACGTGCGCATTTAGTCTAATCTAGTCGTCAATGACATTCTGCACAGGTTGAAAATCATCGTTAACTTGCCATAAACATCAGTAAGTGCATATAATGACCAAAATTTTTGTACACTTACTTTACCATGGCAAAAATTTTCTTGATTTTTGTATTACCCTCACCTCACTTGGACCTTCAATGAACAGCAAATGGAACTTAAATCTAATGTTTAGATCTAAAATACTTTCCAAAGGCATGCAAAGACTAGCGATGTAAAAATTGGTGCAAGAATGTCATTACCAAAGCTCCAGCTCAAAAGTGAATAAAAATGAGATCAAATTATCATTTCTAGATGATGAAAAAAACTTTCAGAAACATAACTGGATTCTACAAGGTCTTACTAAATATTAAAGGTGTGTGTTTAAATGAAGTCCATACTATACAAGACCTAATTCCTCACTGGTGTGGGCAATATTTTTTAGGCAGTTTTCAACCAAGAACACTCAACAAGCAGAAAAAAATTATGTAAACAGCTGAATTTATGAACAAATGATTTTAAAGGGAGAAATGTCATAGAAAATTTTTTACACAAGTTGCAAACATCCAGAAAAAGAGCAAGGCTATAGAATCAAAATCCAGCTTCTTACAACAGTTACAATTCCACACTATATATAATATATATATGAATTTACTACCTAACTCAAGCAGTTTCCAACTTGATCATTTAAAAAATAAAAAAGCACTCTGTCATTGTTAGCATTTGTGCATCTGCTATCTCTCTTTTACAGGGTTAGACATGAAGTGAGTTCCTCTGCTCTTTTGTTTTGATGCTTTCTGCCTCAATTCCCCTCTGGTCTGGGTCTTCAACAACCATGGCCCTTTCTGAGTACTTGGACATGCCAGCAAGTCTGTCATTTTACTTCACATTTACTTTTCTGACAAACTGTTCCTCATCCACTCTCAACATGTCTAATCTGCCGTGGCCTTTCATGATGCCTGTCATTTTTCCAAACACCAAACACCCTCTCTTCATTTCTGTGACCTTCCTGCCTTCATCTGGCCATGACTTTTAACGTCTTTTTTTAATCAGAGCTTAATACTACTACACAAAGCAGCTCTGGTTTTAGACACTTTCAAGAAAAGCTTTTGCTCTGTTTACAAATTGGATATTTTCAATTGCCAATCTCTCCACTTCCTCCAAGTTGTTGCCTCTCAATACTGGCTCCAAAATGTTTTACCTCTCCTTATGACACACAAAATATATGGCATCTGTCAGTGTCCGGATAGGAGAGAATGTACAGAATATGTCAGGCTATTCTGTAAGTGTGTGCCTCCAACTGAAAGTGCAGTCCAATATTAGATTACCTCAGTAAACTGAGGATTTGGAATCTCATTGGATTAATATTGCATCCATCATTTCACATCTACATTTGGTAGATGGCACATTAGGCTGCTTTCTCACCTTAAGGCCTTAGTTACTGTCTTAACCACATTTGAAAAGTTGGAAAAACCAACAAATCCCAGTACTTGGCAGATCAGGTACTGTGACATCTTTGCAAGATTCAGTTCTACATAGTATATATGGAAAAAAAAAAGTATATAACACAGATTGTTAACCTTCCCTAGCAATATACTTTGAATCACTAGAAAAACCACTTCACCTAACCTCTAACCTTCCCAAAAATATTCAAAGACAACTCAACACACATTTGGACCTTCACTAAATCCAGTAAAATTTAGAAAAAAAGATGTATAAATTGCAGTATATACTTTACACATATCCTACATGTTAAAATAGTAAACATCCTTTACTACCCTACATCAAGTGGAAATAAGAGAATTTCTCTAATATATCCATTAAATTTTTTTTTTTAAAAGAATAACTTAAGAAAGACTTCTTCCTTTCTTGTAACCCTGCTAAAAAGTCTTCAAGTTTGTAACTTCCATTTGCATAAAAGGAATACTACAAGAAATTATGAATCTATTTACAGTCACCTACAACATTACTCAGGGAATAGGGCTTCATCATTTTCCTTCTAACCTTCTCAAGTGAGAAACATATTCACCAGATTTCACTGGGAAGGGCACAAGGGCACTACCCAGTTTCACTCTCCAGTAACATGACTAGAAACGACAGAAGTCAAGCCACACATCTACACAAGAAAATGATTATCATCATCTAGGTAATGTGACCAAGCACATGCCTAACCTTTGCACCCTTTTAAGACAACAGATCCAAAGCAACAGTTTGAAAATGAGGAGCTAAAGTTGGAGCAGAAGTTGAAGTAGTTTGGCATCCAGATGGGAAGTGTGTTAACGTAATGCAAAAGAGGTTGAGCAAGAAAGCTTTGTAGCTAGATACAGGAGAAGAAAATTAAAGCGTAGCATGTTGTCCATGGTACACACAATACAGTTCCCTTTGTTGGGGGTACTGAGAAAAAAAAAGCAAAGCCAAAATAATTCAAGCAAAACACTATTGGACTACTGGAAGAGAATGAAAACACTGTACACAAAAAAAATTTCTCCTCTAAATGGGAATGAATATTGTACACAATTTAACAATTGTATCCAAGGTCTGTACCCAAGGTCATCTTCAGCAAAACAGGATGCAAACGCCTGTAAACTTAAATGGTTCCTTGGTAGAAAGATTCCTGTTTGAAAAATATCGTAAAATACTCAGGACAACTGTTAATGTGAATGGGCTATGTTCAAAATATACTTCCTCTGCTATTTGGCAAAACTAATGATACTGTCTGCTTAATGCCATCAACCTGGCTGAAACACAAATGGAAACTTCAGCGGGTCTTAATAAATATATAAATGCCTCTTGCAATTGATTAGACTTGCTTCAAGCCCAAGCAACACATTTCTCAATGTGGTAAACCTCTTTGGTGATGTTCAAACTGCGTGCAAGAAATAAAAATGAAATATGACAGAAGACTGGGATTCAAAATGGTTTTCTAAATATTTTAAAAATAAAAAAATTCTTCTTCCGGAAGTAACCAACTCTATTACTGCTGACAGACAACTAAAGACAATCAGAGAGAGAGAGAGAGAGAGAGAGAGAGAGAGAGAGAGAGAGAGAGTTAAAAAAACCTAACCCAACTAAACTAGACTATCTTAAGGAATGAAGGATTTAAGTTCTATTCCATTATCTGAAGGATTAAGTTCTATTCAATTATCTGAAGTGGAAAATTTCTGTTACTAGATTATGTAATATACAGCAATATTTCCAAACTAGTTCCCTAGTCGAGTCCAGTACTACTACTACTACTGTATCTTTAATTTATTGGGTGTGCTGGATTCAACATAAAGACCAAATCAGCAGGATGCTCAATATTCTAAGAGGTGTGTCACAAATATAAAGTATAGCCTATTTTAATCGACTGGGAATGACTCACAAAATATAAGCTTTAACCTTCTTGGCAATACGTACTACCAAAGTTAAACCTCATTACCTTTATCATGCACAATATTTGTTATTTACAACACCAATTCTACCGGCACCCTTCAAAGTGAATGCGCTCCACACTATGCAAAAAACCGTACACCCCGACATTTTGAACTAAGGTTACAAATTTGGCTACGATTTGAAGCTCTACTCTAGATAATCCATACCAGTAACAGCACCCATAGTTCAACTCCAAGCTAGCTTGTGACTCAAAATTAATATATTTCTAGCAATGACTCAAGAGTAAATGTATTTACTTACGAGTATGTACCTATTACTTGGTAAAATTAAAAAATAAAAACTGTCTACTGTAGAAGGCTACGGTGGAATGACTGTGTCCACTTCAGTGTACTAGTAGGGTGTTAAGAACATGCAAGGTCAATCTGGATGCCACAACGGTGAAAAGTATGCGTTTAAGGATGCGAATAACCTTTTGCTTTAAAATACCGTAAATTCAGTACCAACTCCTTGCAAAGTCTTGCAGCACTTGTAGTGTTACATTTCTCTCAAATTCCTTGGTTACTTCTTAGTGATAGTATATATAAAAAAAAACACTATCCTATTGGTATTACAGTACTAAAATAACATTGAATACAGTGCCAACATGCATTTAATATCTTAGATCACCATACGGGGAAATGTTACTGCCAATCGCCTGTATGGAAATTTACCATGTGAACGTCCTTTGTTTTTTAAATCTCAAGTGCTTGCATAGCTCATACTTTCTTAAATTTTAGTAACCTGTTTTTTAAGAGACAAAACAAAACAAAAAAACATTGCATTAGACTTCACATTGATACTACTTATTTAGATCCCTAATATACATTATTGATCCCTCAAACTTTACATACTAAGAATAAAGTTCAAAATTTCTTATCATAATGGGATGTGTTTTCACCTTAATTGTAAAGGGCAAACCTACCCTCTAGTGTTCTCCCACATTTCTACGGACTTCTCAACTGGGTGTTTAATAAATTGAGGTGGAAGCATTTAACTGTTTTTAAACTTTAGTACAGAGTAAACAATACATTTACTCATACCCTTGTATACTGTGCTTCTTATTTGTAGTTAATATCCCCTAGTTTCACTTCCCCTTAACATGACAGAAGAACAAGAACACTTTCCACGATTTAGCCTAGTTTAAAAGCAGAGCAATGTGTCATCTTAAGTAACTGACGATTCTGACCTAAATTTTTTTGGACCAAACAACTTCACCTAATGTACTAGTTTCATTTTCTCTTTTGGAGTCGGCAAACTAAAAAATTACCTACCATCTCAGCTACAATGGTTAAATTAAGACTGAAAACACCTGATATTACTCTAACAAAACTTGGATGCATATTTTTTGCTGCTCCATTTTCAGCAGTGTCTGTTTAACAAAGAAAACATGTTGCAAGTATAAGGGTAAAAAAAATAAAACCTATGATTAATTTCCTTTCAATTTGCTTGGAAAATCTACATAACTGTTGAGAAATACAGATCAAAGTGGCTGGCTACAAACCATTACCACCTGCTATCATGGAAATTTTATACTTAAATGGTAATGTACCTGTCATAAAACATAAGGTCAAGTCAACTGGTTGTGCAACAGCTATCACCCAGTCTAGTAACATTCTGACCTGAGCTATCACTGTACTCTAGAACAGCATCTTCCTATTAACAGTGACTGAGCAATTACATTCATTCATCTTCTATTACAATTCACAGGAAATAAGTTTAAATCTAATGCCCTTTTTCAAGTAAAGGGATCCAAAATTCTCGTGACCATGTTGTGTCAAAAGGCAATATATCTACAGGTAGTTACTGGAAATATTTGCTTATTAATGCCTTTAAATTTCTGCCATAGGAGAAAAAAAAAAAAAAAAAAATTCCCTGATTTGAACTTCTGGGATTCAATGAGAGTACAGCACACACACAAAAATAGATATGCATTGGATAGCATACTTGAAAGTAGCCTGGTAATGACCATTACATACATTTACTTGACTTTTGACATTAAGGTCCAACAACTATAATTAAAACCCAAATATCACACCAAAGGTGACAATCTATTGTAGAAGTACCAAAATAATAAGTGGAAAAAAAAAAAGGGGGAAGGGGGCTGTGCACAGCTAAGTAAGCCCTTATTTGGAGGATTTTTTTTTTTTTTTGTTTTTTTTTTTTAAACACCCACGACAAAATTATGTACCTTGCTTTATGCTACCTCAGAGAACAAAAACTTTCTAAATTTAACTAAATGAAATGATGGTGACAAGTGAGGAATCAAAAGCAAATGATGGCGATAACTTCTGCATGCATGAAATGTAGAGCATTGAGCAACTAATAAGACGTCTATCCTGATATATGCACGTGTCAATCAATGTCATGAAAATGTTGTGAAATCATATTTATGGCTATAACAAAAGTATGAGGATATTAACAATACTAATGGTAACTATACTTTCCTTACATGGCAAAAACTGTATTTGTTTTTCCTCTTGGTAAACTTGTGCATTTACCTGCATGTTCTTTCCTTACACTTAATTCACTTAAATTTTGGATAAAATTGGTTTACAACTACTTTTAAACTCAAAACAAAGTCATTTTCAATATTTGTTACAAGTAAAACTTCCCGATTCTTCTGGGGATTATAATCCAGAAATTATTGCTAATGTTCAACTTCCAATTAAAAATAAGTGATACCCTAAGCATCTAAAAATTCTTCCTTCTTGCATAACTATGACAATGCTCAGATTTATCATTTATTTAATATCTTCAGATGTCTAGAACCATTTATCTCCCCTTAACTGTCCCATTTCTTACTTTTAACAAGATCACAACCACCAGCAGAAGTTGCATCAAAACCCGCTCTTCCAGTGAATACTATAATCTCAAATTCCTTTACAGTACTTCAGTCAGTATCAGGAAATTATTATTAAGAACTATCCTCAACCCACTCAAAATCATTATTTAACATTACTTGTCTAAATTTCCCCTCTATTCTTAATCTTAAGAACAACAACAAAAATATAAAACACTTACTTGTCCCATGATCCCCCCGAACGAGGAGGTACGGGCCCGAGCCTAGGCTAGCTTATTAAAAAAAAAGAAAAGACATAATAATAATATGATCATTAACTTGTCATTCATATATAACTCTCAACAAACAACTTCATAGTGTTACCTCAACTGTTTCATTCAAACTCAGTCATTCTCTATACTTTCCAAAATCCATGGCTGATGGCCCACTCCCAAACAGACCTTCCAACAATCAAGATGGGAGCAAAACTCTATGAACTATTTTGTCTATTAAGAAACTCTATACTTCTAAAACGAAATATTCTAAGGCCACTGACATTCAACTACAGGTAATACTGTGATTACGCAAGAGTACGATAAGTACCATACTTCACGAGCAAGAACACGTTCCAAGGTAAATCAAATGATAGGAGGTCAAACTATAAGCCACCATACACAGGAAAAAAAAAAAAAAAAAAAAAAAAAAAAAAAAAAAAAAAAAAAAAAAAAAAAAAAAAAAAAAAAAAAAAAAAAAAAAAAAAAGTACTAAACTTGAAAATTGCTTATATCCAAGCTGGTATACAAAGATTGGTGGAGGACACCATACGTATTCAAACTGAGAAGAATAATTCCAAATTATGTTCATACAGCTCCCTAACAAGACAAAAATAAACACATCACATAAGACTAATCTGACAATACTTGAATCATACATATTGCAGACCTGTCTGCTTATCTGTGTATGTACAGAAAATGTATGTATATCAAAGCATGCACAGATATATTTACACAATGTATATACACTGCTCATTTATACACATTGCATACACATGAATGAAAATACATACAAACTCTTCATACATACATACAGGATAACTTTTTCTTTACATAAATCAGAGTAAGATAAAGCCCACAGAAATGCATTCCTACAATACCCAAAAACTATTTAAGCATAAATCAAAGATTGCATGGTCACTGGTCAACGGTGTTGTAAACTACTTAGGAGTAGACAAACACAAAACATTAACTACATCAAAATGGAACAGACTGCTTATGACAACAAGGATTATCTGTGAAATGAATGACCACTCACAGAGAGAGAGAGAGAGAGAGAGAGAGAGAGAGAGAGAGAGAGAGAGAGAGAGAGAGAGAGAGAGAGAGAGAGAGAAGAGAGAGAGATCGAGGAGAGATGAGAGAAGAGAGAGAGAGAGAGAGAGAGAGAGAGAGAGAGAGAGAGAGAGAGAGAGAGAGCACCACTTTAAGCACAATCAAAATAACAAAAATAACTGACAAGTTCACTAATTATGACACTAAAAATCATAGGATTCATCCT
>NC_061090.1:30560020-30575020 GCF_015104395.2 Macrobrachium nipponense | reverse complement strand
CCACCAGCAACAATATACATGATGCTGAACAGTAACTTGTGATGACAGATGAATATCCTGTTCAGCAACTTGTGATGACAGATGAATATCCTATCAAATAAAATCCGGAAATGCAAAAACTCCATTCACTAAAACGCAATAGCCATACTAAAGGGGCATGCACTATCGGGTATTGAACTCAAAAAATGATACAACCTAAGAAGATATTGAACTGAGGTGTATTCCAGAGAATGAAATTGTCAACTACCATAACCATAAAGAAAGGCGATGCCCATAAACAAGGGCTGTCTCTTTATATACCATTGTCAATTCACCACATCACTTTCTAATTCTGAAAGGTGAGAATGTGTAATAAGCTAAGAAGTGGATAGTCAGATATCTAGGGTATCTGGAAGTAAAGACAGCACTGTGAATTATATGTACCTTTGGGTTGTGGCCTTTTAAAGAATAAAAGGGGTTATGGACACTTATGACAGTGAGGTCAGGTTGTTTACTAATAGAAAACTATAAAGATTTGAAACAACACTAAAGATTTAAAGACATCAAGTACAGAACATATGTATAAGACATAGGACAGTGACGATACCTCAAATGGCATCTAGGTCCAAGACAACAACTTTAGGTCAATTATGGTTTTGAAGAAGAAGAAAAAAAAAAATAAATAAATAAATACCATTTGCAGTGGTAAAGTATTGGTAAGGGAACCCTACTACTAAGCAACAGTTTCTGGTCAAGAGGGAATTGGTCTTCCGATTTATGTACTGTACTGCATTCAGATTCAGGAATTGGCAAAGTATGATTCAATGTCCCATAGAAGGCCCATTAAAAATTTTTTTTAACAGCCAGGATTGTTCCTCTAAAGCTCTTTGGCATACTTTAAACAATGCTCATTTCTAATTAGATAAACCAGGGGTGTGGTATTTCTTATCCTAATGTCGCCCAGCTTCCTATTACTGTAGGTACATGAAAAAGACGCATTTCACATGTACCAGTATTATTATGTTATTATGATGTTCAAACATTATTTCACATGTTGCGCGCCATTAGAGTATCCCCTGTTAAGTCCAGTAATATGATATGGCAACATTTAAGTATTGGCAACATTGTAATTATTGCTCTCGTGAGGCAGTCTCGTCTCGTCTGTCTGTTTGTTAAGCTGGCTGCTGTTTGTCCCCTGGATCGTGTATATATTTCTACAATAGACATTTAGAACCTACATTTAAGTCGTGTCCTTGCCCCCCCACTTAAGGTTAAGGAGTTTACCAACCCATACATGGCGCAGTGAACTTTGGAAGTGTCGTATTGTGTGAAGTTTATCAAGACTTGGACATCGGGAACCGGACGGTCATGGCCATATTGGATGTTCAGTTCAAATGTGCTTTCGTGTCCCAGCCGATTTATTCTATGTCATGTGCAGTGTAGTGCCTCAAGTACTCAGTGAAGTGTTGTGCAGTGCATTGTGCTTTTATAGTGCCCTTTTTGTGTGCTCTAGTGATTTTATTGAGTACGCATTTATTCTGTTGTGGCTTTGCCGGAGCACCGACTGTCATACCCGCACTCATGCCATGTCACGGGATGACTGAGTCGACTTGGCAACGTCGCCTTGGATGTGAGCTGCCGTAGGCAGACACTATCGCTCAATAACGCACACACTCACGCTTCAACGAATTTTATTTATTATTCTTGTATCAGACGTTTTGGAATAATTTTAACAATTTTGTTGAAACTTTATTCTTGCGCACTGCACATTGACAATAATGACGGACTCGAAAGGTACGCCTGCAGACCATTTAGAAGAGCCCACAGAACAGTGGCAATCCAGTAATGTGGGCGCCCACACACTGAGTGTTGGGGGAGTGTTGGAGCATCCAGTCTCTCCCTCCCCACCACTCTTAAGCCCCCATCTAGTACCTCTCAAGCTACTGGGACAGATTTCCTCGCTTTGATTAACGTGAAGAAGAAAGAAGAAGGGAACAAGAAGCAATTCGCCTTAAAAGAAGATGATCTTAGAAGAGAAGAGGAGAATGCAAGGTTTACTGCCCTCATTCAAACTCTTGCACCAATCATCCATTCTCATTCAGGTACCCTCCCTTACACCTGGCACAGAGGTGGTTTCGAACTCCAGTCAACCCTCTCTTCCACCACCACAGAAAGCAACCGCGCAAACGCCACCCCCACTGAAGGCAGATGCAACATTCCAGATGTTCAGGGAATGGAGACGTCGGTGGGATGACTATGCTGTCATGGTGGATCTTTCTAAGCTTCCACGGGAAAAGCAAATGATCCAGATGAGGATGTGTTTAACCCTGGAAACGCAGCGTGTTTTAGAACACACACTTCAAATATCACCCTCTACAGATAAGCCTGTAGATGAAGTCCTGGACGCCTTACAGTCACATATAAAGGGTTTAAGGAATGAAGTACTTCGCCGAAGAGAGTTACTTAGCTGCAAGCAATCGGAAGGAGAATCTTTCGCTGATTTCTATGTGAAACTTCGACGCCTTGCAGAGAAGTTGATTTATGCCCAGGTACCGCCGTCACATGTGAAGAGACCCAGCTGAAAATGATTATCTTGATGGGCATTCGAGACGCGGACTTGGTTCAGAAGTTGATCGCCTTGGATGCCAATTCTTCTTTGCAAGATTTCATCACCACCTGTCGGTCGTATGAGGCGGCTAAAACTGCAACTTCTGCCATACGTGCCCCACCCAATCAGCTGTGTGCTGTTTCGGCCTACAAGAGAAGCAAGAAGTCAAGCGGAAAGCATCCACCTTCGCCGAAACCCTCTAACCCAGCAACTCGGTGCCAGTACTGTGCTCGTCAGCATGATCAAGACAAATGCCCTGCGGCCAACAGTACTTGTAAAAGCTGCGACCGCGTTGGCCATTGGTCCAGGACCATGAAGTGTCGTGCCAACAAGGTCCAGTGCCGTCTGTGTCACCGCATTGGACACTTCGATAAGTGTTGTAGGGAGAATAAGAAGAATCTTCGTCAGGACAGATCTTCAAGCAACAGTGGTGCCTCTTCAGTCAACAACAAATCGCAAGATTCAAGGACCAACTGTTGTCGCCTAGGATCGCCTCGCACCATTTCCAAGACGCCCAAACCTATCTGCGTCCTCTTGTCGTTTGGCGATGTTAAGTCTCGCATTAAAATGTTACCAGACACAGGTGCCGATGTCACTGTTATTGGAAAGCAGCACCTTGACACATTGGGTATCTCCAGGAGCTGTTTGCAGACCCCTCCGCAAAGTGCGACGTTCACCGCGGATGGATCTCCAATGTCACCTTCTCTGGGTATATTACAAGCTACCCTTACACTAGGCAAGCGATCCTGTCTCGCCAGGATTCAAGTGCATGAAAATGTGGAATTTCCACTTTTATCCTATGGTCATTGTGAGGAACTGGCCATAATATCTCCTGATTTCCCTAAACCTATTTTAGAAGTCAAACACGTTAATAGAGTCAAGGAGCTACCCATCTCAGCGACCACATCACCTTCAGCAGCAAAGGAATACTTTCTTCAGGAGTTTCAAGATGTGTTGGTCTCGAAAGAAGAGTTGAAGACAGCTCCTCTCAAGCCTATGGCTGGTCTTCCCATGAGAATCCACCTTAAGGATGGTGCAGTGCCTTTTGCCATCCACACCCCGACAGATTCCATTCGCTTTTAAGGACCAAGTCAAAGAAGAGCTTGACTCCATGGTGGCCCAAGGGATAATCAAGCCAGCTGGTGATGACCCGTCAGTTTGGTGCCACCCTCTCGTCGTCATTCCCAAGAATGGGACAGGAGTACGAATTACTGTCGATCTGACCAAGTTGAATAGCCAGGTTTCTCGTCCAGCCCATCCTTCACCCACACCCTACGCCGCTATTCGCAGTGTGGGCCCGAAGGCTCGTTATTTCACCACAGCTGATGCTCTCTATGGTTACTGGCAGATGGAACTGGCAGAAGATGATCAGCATTTAACCACCTTTATTACGCCATATGGTCGGTTCATACATTGCAGAGGACCGATGGGCTTCGCAGCTACTGGAGACGCCTTCTGCCTGCGAGGTGATATGGCCCTTCAAGGTGTCCAAAACTGTGTTAAGGTCATAGACGACCTTCTCCTCCACGACGAAGACTACGCTACACACCTTCATCGTATCCACGAAGTGCTCACCCGGTGCCGCAAGTTTGGGATCACACTCAACAAGGATAAATTTGTGGTCGCTGCACCCTCCGTGAATTTCTGTGGGTACAATCTCTCAGGAGACGGCATCTCAGCTGATAAGCAGAAAGTCAGTGCCATCAAGGATTTCCCAACCCCTGCTAACCTGACAGACCTCAGATCGTTTATGGGATTGGTCAACCAGTTAGCGGAGTTCACGCCTGACATCTCCATTGCAGCCCAACCTTTACGTCCCCTGATGAGTCCCAGAGAACATTTGTTGGAGGACCCCGACCATGATGAAGCATTTCAACGTGTCAAGTTAGCTCTCACCAGTCCACCAGTTCTCGCCCTCTTTGACCCAGACCTACCTGTTGTTCTTCAGACGGACGCTTCACGCCTCCACGGCATTGGATATGCCCTCCTGCAGGACCATGGTAATGGACACCTGCGTCTAGTTCAGTGTGGCTCTCGGTTTCTCGCTGACGCAGAGACACGATATGCCACCATCGAGCTTGAGATGCTAGCCATTGTCTGGGCAATGTCAAAATGTAGGCTATATTTAGCAGGCCTACAGAATTTTACTCTGATGACGGATCACCGCCCCCTCATACCTATTCTGAACAGTTATACGCTGGATGCCATCGAGAACTCTCGTCTCCAGCGCCTCAAGGAGAAAATCTCGCCCTACATCTTTACAGCTGTAAGTTGCTGTGCATCCCAGATGCATTGTCTCGCGCCCCAGTCAGCCACCCCACACAGGAGGACGAGATCTCGGGTGCTTCTTCCGCTGCTCATCTTCGAACTGTCATGGCTGTGAATGCCGTTACGCTTTCAGACGAGTCTCCAGCTCAGGATCCCGACAGGATACTTCAGGATCTTCGTGACGCAGCGAAAGCAGATCCTGCGTATACTCATCTACTCGATTGTGTCACATCAGGATTTCCTCGCAACAGATATGACCTTCACAATTCCTTACTTCCTTATTGGAAACTACGTGAAGATCTCTACGCCGATGGTGACCTTGTCCTGTATGGAGCAAGGGTTGTAGTTCCTGCCGCTCTCCGTCGTTGCACCTTGTCCCACTTGCATGACAGCCACAGAGGTGTGGAAGCAACCAAGCGCAGAGCAAGGCAGTCAGTTTTCTGGCCTGGCATTGACTCTGATATTGCCAACACAGTCAGAGCTTGTGAGGCATGTCAGACATTGCAGCCATCTCAGCCGCAGGAACCTCTAATGAATGACGACAACCCGGACAAGGACCCTTCAAGTCCGTCTCAGCCGACTTCTTTGTTGTTGCAGGGAAGTCTTTCCTCGTCGTCGTCGATCGCCTGTCAGGATGGTCTGTTGTCGCACCCTGCCAAGGCGATACTACCGCTTCCAATACTATCAGGATCTTCTGCCGCTATTTCCGTGAAGTTGGTGTCCCCCTTCGCCTAAGGACAGATGGAGGCCCCCAATTCACCAGCGCAGAGTTCAAGGATTTTATGAAGCGATGGGGAGTTCGACACATGGTAACCTCACCCCACTACCCACAATCGAATGGTCACGCTGAAGCCGCTGTGAAGTCGATCAAGCACCTTATCCTCAAAACAGCCCCATCTGGCAACATTGATTGTGAAGCATTTGACCGAGGCTTATTGGAGCTCAGAAATACTCCTGACTTTACTGGACGCTCTCCTGCCCAGATCCTGTATGGCTGTCCTCTCAAGTCATGTATCCCTGCCCACCCTCAAGCATTCTCCAAGGAGTGGCAGGTCAAGACCGAAGATTGTGACCGCCGTGCTGCCGCTCGTTACAAGCAGGTAAAGACCAAGTACGACAAGCATGCCCACCCCTTACCCACGTTGAGTGTCGGACAGCAAGTTCGGATTCAAGACCCGAGCTCTCATCGTTGGGACAAAGTTGGCACTGTCATGGGTCATGGAAGGTCAAGAGACTATCAAATTCGTCTCCCTAGTGGTCGTGTGTGGTGGCGTAATCGTCGTTTTCTTCGCCTGGTGCCACCCACTAATAGTGACCCCTTTCTCCCTGTCCTTAGTCAGTATTCCTCCAGTAAACCCACGTCGTTCCCAAAGACTCATGGAAAAGGAGTCCGCTCGAGAATGCACTACAGGCGTGAGGGGGAGGGAGGTGTAGGTACATGAAAAAGACGCATTTCACATGTACCAGTATTATTATGTTATTATTATGTTCAAACATTATTTCACATGTTGCGCGCCATTAGAGTATCCCATGTTAAGTCCAGTAATATGATATGGCAACATTTAAGTATTGGCAACATTGTAATTATTGCTCATGAGGCAGTCTCGTCTCGTCACCCTGTCGTCTGTTTGTTTAAGCTGGCTGCTGTTTGTCCCCTGGATCGTGTATATATTTCTACAATAGACATTTAGAACCTACATTTAAGTTGTGTCCTTGCCCCCCAACTTAAGGTTAAGGAGTTTACCAACACATACAATTACGAAAAGTAATACCTATCCATACAAAGTCCTCTCAACCCATATCAAGCTACCAACATATTTGAATACAGTACCAAAGAGGAGGAGGAAAGAAAGAAAAAAAAAAAACAAAAAAACAAAAACAAAGGTAAAACAAACAAAAAATATCAAGCTACTAGTCAATATTTCCCTGGTTCATACTAGCAGCACTTCACATGCTTAATAAATGCACTGCAACACTACATAATTATAACTTAAGTTCTCTGCAAAGTTGAAGGAGAAGTTTTGAAAGTCAAAACGTCATCGCAATCAAAGGAAGAATTTATAGATATACACGTTTCAATTTAAATAACATTCAAGACATTAAATGAAGTGTTCACTAACCTCTCTAAAGCAACGTGACCTACTGGACTATCAAATATTCGTTACTGAAAAAACACATGCAGCAGTGAACCTCATCGAAATGGACTTATTTTATTCACAACTTTAAAATCAGCATGATTAAAGCATTATGCACAGTCTATGCATTCATAAAGACTTCATGATGTAAGTGTGTAAAAGCACAAAACTAATTTTATGAATAATACACAAGATTCAGTACTTTTCTGTATATTCTATACTTCACACTTCCATGTAATGTTGAGAAGTTACCTTCAATCACTGGATTTTTCTTACATTATGGATGAAAATGAAAATGCTCATCAGTTTTCCTATATCAATAATAAAGTTCCTTAAGACTTTTGCTTACATATCAAAAATATTAACTGGGATTATAGATCTGTCTCTACTATGTGTTTATTATCTCAAGGTTAAAAACCTGATACGTATTCCTGTAACCAAACTCAACTTTTCCAGTGGGAAAATTATTCTTTAAAATATCAAATAATAAGTACTACATAAAAGCCTTCTTTCTTGAAAACAAAAGCTGCACAAGAATGAGCAATTTAACGGTATAAAAACTCAAGTTGTGTTCAGCAAATCAAGCGACAAACGCAGTCTTCCCAAAACTCACAGGCATCACCAACACATCCCCTAGTCCTCCAGACGCCCAAAAGGAAATCTAAACAAAGTAAACACATACAAGTGCAACAATAACAATTGACATTCATAAATCCCTACCTTGCATGGTAAAAGGCAGTGTTTTAGTAAATAAAAAGCAAAATAGAAAAACAGTAAATTTAAAGTAATTTACTTCAGAGTAATACATTTTCAGATGTATGAGGGATAAGCTTTACTAAACTTAAGTGGAAAAAAAAGTATATATATATTTCACCCACATGCATATAGTCATTGCATGCACAACAAAATCATGAACTATGGTTACTCTATCCAGTACCTTTACAAATTGGTATGTTGAAAGTAACGGTGATGGAAAAAAAATAAATGTCAATATCATTATGTGGAAGCCCAATCTTTTTAACTCATGCAATAGATAAAGATGAAAAACTCGTACTGGAAAATGTAAAATATCTACCAACTACAGTTATTTTGCTTGTAAAACCACACTTTCAGATGTGTCGTGTTTAAAACACCAATGGTCAACAAGCACATACATGTAACAAAACTACTACAACAACTGCTGCTATGGAAGGAAAAGTGAGATCTCAAGTCTGAAACATGACAATCCACTGTACTTTCCTCTGATGAGAAAGAACACTTGGAAATGGACAACTAAGCTCATCTCACATCTGGAGGAGGAGGAAGAAAATGGAAAAAAATTCATTGGATAAAAATGTTATAACAGCCTTGCAATGGTCCCCCTTTCTAGTTACCCTAAAAAATACTGAAAAAATAAATCAAAATAGAACAACAAAAGAATGCTTGATAAAGGTTAAACTGGAGCATGCATGCAAACAATTATCTTTTACAAACAGCTAAAACTTGGGTATCCATTTCAAGGTCATCAAAAACTAGAATTGGGCCCTATGGTTAGCAACCCACAGTTGGAAGCATAAGGAAATGTTGACTCAAACCATACCTAATGTCCATTAATCACAGAACAGACTTAAATTTGGCACTAATAATATTTACAAGGCAAACAACAAAGCAAACAGGAAACAACAATACAGCTGTATTTACATAGGTATATATAAAACGAGGGAAAGCAGGGCATTTCGTATGTTACGCAAGTTAGAAAACATAGTATTTCCTAAATTACTGTACTACCAAAAAAGGGAATAGAGGAAGACAGAAGGAATGTGAAGTCAAAAGACAACACCAAGAATAATAATAGGAACTACTAACTTGACCTTGAAGCCCCAGGCAGGACAAACCATGTGTGGATAAAGACACTACTACTTACATGATGTTACAGGTGTAGAAGGCATAAATTATCGTCTCGACATGCTGTCGGTTTAAAATTATTTCAAAGCTCCTATGACGAGATGACTTAAAAATTCACCGAGAAGACTGCCTAGTAACCTAAGAAACATCTGCAAACCAAATGCTAAAAATTCCAACCATATTCCTCTATGTCGCACAAACATGGGTACTGGAGAGAGAGAGAGAGAGAGACGAGAGAAGACCGGAGACCAGAGAGAGAGAGAGAGAGAGAGAGAGAGAGAGAGAGAGAGAGAGAGAGAATTTTGGTGCAGTACTATGATGGGAACTGAATTTAAAATAAAATTTAGGGCAAAGGCAAAGCACTGGGACCTACGAGTCATTACGTGCTAAAACGAAAATTGAGAGCAAAAGGTTTGAAGATGCAACAGGAGGAAAACCTTGCAGTTGCACTTTGATTCAATTGTCAGGAGAGGATGG
Organism: Macrobrachium nipponense; assembly: GCF_015104395.2. Taxonomy (NCBI): domain Eukaryota; kingdom Metazoa; phylum Arthropoda; class Malacostraca; order Decapoda; family Palaemonidae; genus Macrobrachium; species Macrobrachium nipponense. The sequence goes on along the minus strand of NC_061090.1, from coordinate 30,565,669 downwards.
AAAGTAAGATGGCACAAAGAGAATATGAAACGAGGTACAGCAAAAGGAATGAAAGGGGTTGCAGCTAGGGCCGCTGGCACGCTGCAAGAACCTTAAGTAATGCACTGACAGCAATTTGACCTACAGGGTAAAATGAGAAGATCAATATGAAAAACTATTAAAGATTTTGGTGGTCCAGAGGCAGGAAACGTGAGAGCTCTCAAAGAATGAAGTGGCTTAAAAATGATAAGTGAAGGGAAGAGGAACAGTTGCTTAGAAAAGCAGTACATCTGAAAGGACCAAGAGAAAGAAAGACCTGTAGGAAGGCAAAAACATTCAGGGAAAAGTGAAAAAATTACTACCGAGACTGATGGGGGTTCAGACTTCAAATTTATAAAACAAGAGTGGAGAGAACTCATTTCACATCTACCCCAGAAAATGTTAAGTTCATAGTAGTCCCTCAATTAAATGTAACCATACCATTTTTCTGTCCAAAATAAAGAACAAACTACAATCATCAAAACTCCTGAATTGCATTAATATTTAGTAACAATTGGTGTAGCAACCAAATTGTTCAAGACCAGACAGGCATTCTTTAATCAGTCTGATAATTCCCTGCTGCAGTGCACAACTGCTAAAATCTAAACCGCCACCATATTAAATCTCGAAACCTTAAAAGGCTCCTTTCTCTTGCAATACTGACTCAGATCATTTGCAACTTTCAATTTCCTTTGAGCTCTGAGTTTAGTGAGACTACTTTGTGAGTGAACACAAGTGAAAATATGTAAACACGCTTTAAACAAAAACTTCACCAGAATAGTTTTTAAAATATATTTACAATCTGAAATTGGTTCTTTCTTGCATCAAGAACTTATATTTCTACAACCTTTTAACTACGCTAAACGTTCCACTACCTTACTGATCATTCAACATCTCTGAGCAATGCATCACTTGTGCATTTAATAAAAATTCATATTTCAATTTTTTTTTTTTTTTTGTTGCCTTGGGTAAATTTTTTACAACAGTTCCAACCCCGTTTTTTTAAGAGTAATTATGTATTTTCACGTGTGTTGAAGGATTATGACATTAATCCATTGGGGAAATGAGTTATTTTTGAGTTATCATACACCCATACTCCATCCAACAAGGTTGGGGACCTTTTTGGGAATGCAGGGTTTTGGGTGCGGTAAGTGACCATTGACACAAAATGACATTTGAATGAATGATAAAATGAGGTAAAACAATCGTAGCATACCTACCTACGTAGTCTCGTGTACTGTAGCCTAACATCCCCAAACCGTAAGGGGGTGGCGGAACGGCGCTTCGCGCCCTATCTGCAATTTTAAAGATTCTTGGCAAGCTTGTATGTACTGGCAAGCGGTAATGATGTGCTGCGCACGCTAGCCACAGGGATTATAGGAGGTTAGCAATTAGGCACATATAGATCTACCAAAATATTACCAGTTTATCTACTTACAGAAGCAGAAATTGGAGGGGAAAAAAAAAAAAAATAAAAAAAAAAAAAAAAAAAAAAAAAACTCTGCACCTAATACAAATAGTTTAATGAGCCCACAATAGTAATAGTAGTAGTAGTAGTAGTTGGAGCAGGCCATGGGATTTGCCTTTGAAATGGCTCCCTTGCTAGTTTTATTCCTCCCTTGTGTGTTTTTATTTCAGTCCTTTGTCCCTGCAATACTAAATTCCTATAAATTCTTTGGCCCCCTTACCATTTACTTTGTATGCTTTCTGCTGTCACTTTAAAAGCAACTTGTAAATCTACCTTAATTGGATGGACAAAAAAAGTTTTGCTGGGTTATATTAAGAACAAGATGGTTGTGGCTCCCCTACAGTATCATAGCTGTCACCAGAAAATGATTCCCTCTCTAAACTTACATTACTTATTACGCTACACATTCCACTGTTGCAAGCAACACTTGATGTTGCCTTCAAAGATCAATGCATTTTGATTTTCATAAAAATTTTGAATTAACTGAAAATACTCAAAACAAAGGAAGAGCATAAATTGGACATATCTTCACTCCATGAAAGACTTGAACTAAATGATAAGAGAGTAAGATTTTCCACTGGTCACGTGACTCCTAGACATAGGCCATAACTAGCCACAATGCAACTTTAAGGGATAAAAACCTTGCATCAAAACCACAATGTAATGCTAAAGAAAAACAAACTCGCACCAGAGCACAGACTGTGTCAGTGTTAAAGTGAACGAAAACCACATAGAAATTTTTTCAGGATGGTGATTACATATACTACTGTCATATCTCAGATATGGTGAATTTCCCCCAAAATATGTTCAGAGACAAAGTTGAATTATTTTTTATGCCAAATGCATCTATAATACTATAAGTATTATAGAATAAGTTGGAACTGTTGTAAAATAATACCGAGATTTGTCAACAGCCTGTACAGAAAATATTTAACCATCTATAACATGGAAGAGTAAGAACCTAGACGTGAACACACATTGAGGTAAAATACAGCAGCCATCTCAAAAACAAGTCAACCATCAATATTTACTTGCTATCAACAACCAAATCATTTGTAAAAGCACTGAATGACTGATTGATTATAGCTACTAAAACTGGTGTCACAACACCTATAAATGTGCACGAGACAATTTCTACTTAAGCTGTGGATGGGAGAAAGTCAATGGTGGTAAAATCTATCAAGAGGGAAACCAGATACTAGTAAATAGTATTTAAAAAGGGAAAAACAAAAAATACCATACATTCATGATTCTTTGCAGCAATGGTTAGGGAACAGCAGCATGATAAGACTACAAAATCAGGGCAGAAACCATTACTCTACAATACTGTTAAGTCTATTCACTCTTGTTCATTAATAGTACACCATTAGCTAATTTTTCTTTTCTTCTGGCTCTCTAGTCTTGACCCTTCCACAAAACAGTACTTCCATTACAAGTTACAAACATCCAATTCTCAATACATACTACCTCACGTACCCATTTCACTACATATGTATATTAGTACTACAGAACCTGTATGATAAATCTGCCAAGAACAAAATACAATTCCATTGTCGTTCTCTCGACTTAACAAGAAACAGACCAATAAATTTTATTTTATTTTTTAAAATAACTCAAAAAATAGCAATTACAAAACCTCAAATTCTGTATCTTAAAATACAAAAGAATGAACTTGTTTCAGAAAAAAATACTTGGACCAGGAAGGAGATTTAAAAGGAACTTCAAGAATTGTAAAGAAAACAATTCCAACCAGCTAACCAACTGGTGAAACCACAGGGCACTGTTGTAGAAAGACACATAGCTGGTTTTAAGTAAAGTGCACTTTATTACACTTTATTAAACTTCTGAGTGCCAACTAGATAGTAATAAACTGAATAAAAGAATACTTTGTACTAATTCGAGACTGAAAATATTCATGTAATAAGGTCTTCCTCTACACCATAATGCAACTGAGAAAATAAACCTGACACCACATCTTGCACAAATCTGCTACAATTTAATGATTGACATCCGAGAACAAAAAGTACTAAGTACACATTCCTCCATGAACTACTTCAAACGTAGTTCATTTAAATACAGAGCCAGTAGTACTGTACATATTACTGCCACTCCAGTCGCAGGTCTTCATCACCCAACAACACTTTAGTTACTCAAGGCACTAGGCAGAATAAAGGTGGTAAATCAATGACAGTACCACAAGCTTGACACCATTACCAAGTAGCATATAAAATCAATTGTAGTGACTCATCAAATGCTCAATACAGTTGAAGAAATTCTTGTGAATAAACCTATTATACAATATTGAAAAAATAAAAATCAACATTTTACCGAATGGATACACTTGAAGTTTAAGAATGACAAAATTTCTTTCATGGATTAGTTTATGAAAACTTGACAGTTGTGTAAAATATCAAACTCTGTTCAGATTCTGGAATTGGAATTGGTTTATAAAATTTAGACCAAAGGTCAAGCGCAAGGACCTATGAGGTCATTCAGTGCTGAAAGGGAAATTGAGAGTAAAGGAGGTTTTCAAGATGTAACAGGAGGAAAATCTCGCAGTTGCACTGTGAAACAACTGTTTGAAGAGGGTGGAAAGTCAGACGGAGAACAGAGGTATAGTACATATTGTGTGTTCTGGGATAGGGCCTGCCTTTTAGCAAATAACTATTGGTCAGTCAAGTGAACTATCTGAAGAGAGAGTAACATTACCTCAAAGAGCCATTCCTCCCAGAAATCGGAACGCCATAACCAGCTTAAAATAAAGTACAACTCAGAAGAACACATGGCACTTAAAACACTTGACTCCTTTATGAGATATTTACTATATTGTAGAAAACTATACTTGAAATTTAGTAGATTAAAAAGCACATAAATTACTGAGTACTATTCCATTTTTCCTAAAGTAAAGATTTCCAGTGTAGATCACTAATGACTTCTGACTTTTCTTCATAAAACATGATACATACTCTGAACTACAGCTTACATATTTGCTATCTGCTGATGTAAAGGAAAAGAACTTCGGTTATACTACTGTAAATAAGTGCATTATTACAACAATAAAAAAAAACAATTTCATACAAATGTAGGCCTGTGGTGACACGACTAAAAAAATCAATCATTAAATCATACAGATTATGTCAGATTGTGAAGTCTAGATTAACCCATGAAAAAGATCAGTCATCACACAAACTTTCAATGTTGATAAGTCTAGAGGTCACAACAAGGAAATGGGTCAGTGCTTGCATGACAAGGAAATGGGTCAGTGCTTGCATGACAAGGAAATGGGTCTGTGCTTGCATGAATTTTTGAGGTTTAAGATTGATTATGAAATTGAAGTATTGAAGACCAAGCGCCAGAACCCATCAGGATTATTCAGCGCCTTTTGGCTCAAGAGAAGGGTGCATACTTTTATTCCTATCGATCACTTACACACTATTATCATTCAATTTATTGACAACAGCCCTGACAACACTTATTCTTAGAATAGCTGATCCTTGCAAAAGTTTTACTAATCTTCATAAGTCATACTGCTGGTTTCCATGAATAGTCATGCTAAAGGAGAACTCTCTTACCTTACTGTCACTAAACATTTGCGAATTCAACAATTTCTGGTCTTCTTAAGTACTGACAGTTCATCAAATTATTCATAGCGAAGAATGATCTTTCTACCCACCATGTTGGGTAATAAAAAAATGAAAAGGATTTTTTCTAGTAATTTCACAAAACATTTCTTTAACAAGAAAAGACAGAAACCCTACTTCTCCCTCCTCATTAAATAGAGATGGTTTTCATAAATGACTGGTATTCATCATGAACTAATCCTCAAAATAAGTTGGGCAACAGTTTCCATGATTACTGCAGAGCGGTGGCAAAGCTCTCCATAGGCAGGAGGACGACAAACCAACAGGTATGAGCATCCCCATATGCCAGGAAACACATGAAACCACGTTACCTTAACTATTCAGAGAACAGGTCAAAACAAACCCCCAACCCCGTCATGACAGTTTACATCCAATGGTGAAGTGGACCAATTCTGGTCTCAACTCATCAGTAACCAACTTAAATGTAACATGGAAAACCCAAATCTCTTTTTTAAATACCTCAACATAGAAAGATCACCAGTGCTTACCAAAATAAGACAGAAAATTGGGTCAATTAATTAG